>NC_091212.1:6899174-6918391 GCF_040958095.1 Procambarus clarkii | reverse complement strand
GAGAAGAGAGAGAGAGAGAGAGAGAGAGAGAGAGAGAGAGAGAGAGAGAGAGAGAGAGAGAGAGAGAGAGAGAGAGAGACACAGAGAGAGAGAGAGAGAGAGAGAGAGAGACACAGAGAGAGAGAGAGAGAGAGAGAGAGAGAGAGAGAGAGAGAGAGAGAGAGAGAGAGAGAGAGAGAGAGAGAGAGAGAGAGAGAGAGAAAGAGTGACCTCACGAGGACCTCAGTGACCTCACGAGGTGAGGTCACTGCGCTAGGAGAGGTGGCAATGAGCCAGGCGGTCTTGGAAGGGTTCGAAATTACAAGAGATGAGGTCAAGAAGCACCTATTGGAGCTGGACATGAGAAAAGCTGTTGGCCCGGACGGAATCTCACCATGGGTATTGAAAGAGTGTGCAGGAGCACTTTGTTTGCCACTCTCCATAGTGTATAGTAGGTCACTGGAAACGGGGGACCTACCAGAAATATGGAAGACGGCTAATGTAGTCTCAATATACAAAAAGGGCGACAGACAAGAGGCACTGAACTACAGGCCAGTGTCCTTGACTTGTATACCATGCAAGGTGATGGAGAAGATCGTGAGAAAAAACCTAGTAACACATCTGGAGAGAAGAGACTTCGTGACAACCCATCAACATGGGTTCAGGGAGGGTAAATCTTGCCTTACAGGATTGATAGAATTCTTCGATCAGGTGACAAAGATTAAACAAGAAAGAGAAGGGTGGGCGAACTGCATTTTTTGGACTGTCGGAAAGCCTTTGACACAGTACCCCATAAAAGGCTGATGCATAAGATGGAGAAACAGGCAGGAGTAACTGGTAGGGCGCTCCAGTGGATAAGGGAGTACCTAAGCAATAGGAAGCAGAGAGTTACAGTGAGGGGTGAGACCTCAGATTGGCGTGAAGTCACCAGTGGAGTCCCACAAGGCTCTGCACTCGGACCTATCCTGTTTCTGATATAGGTAAATGATCTCCCAGAGGGTATAGACTCATTCCTCTCAATGTTTGCTGACGACGCCAAAATTATGAGAAGGATTAAGACAGAGGTGGACAGCTTCAAGAAGACTTGGACAAGCTGCAGGAATGGTCGAACAAATGGTTGTTAGAGTTTAACCCGAGCAAATGTAATGTAATGAAGACAGGTGTAGGGAGCATGAGACCAGATGCAAGGTATCCTTTGTGAGATGAAATACTTCAAGAGTTAAAGAGAGAAAGACCTGGGGGTTGATATGTCTGTCCCCTAAAGCCCATATCAAGAGGATAACATCAGCGGCATATGCCCGGTTGGCCAACATACGAACGGCCTTTAGAAACTTGTGTAAGGAATCATTCAGAACTTTGTATACCACATATGTCAGGCCAATCCTAGAGTATGCAGCCCCAGCATGGAGTCCATATCTAGTCAAGCATAAGACTAAACTGGAAAAGGTTCAAAGGTTTGCCACCAGACTAGTACCCGACCTGAGGGGTATGAGCTACGAGGAGAGACTACGGGAATTAAACCTCACGTGTCACTGGGAGACAGAAGTGTTAGGGGGGGACATGATCACCACATACAAGATTCTCAGAGGAATTGACAGGGTAGATAAAGACAGGCTATTTAACACCAGGAGCACACGCACTAGGGGACACAGGTGGAAACTGAGTGCCCAAATGAGCTAGAGATATTAGACAGATTTTTTTTCAGTGTCATAGTAGTAGACAAACGGAATGCATTAGGTGGTGATATGGTGGAGGCTGACTCCATACACAGTTTCAAGTGTAGATATGATAGAGCCCAATAGGCTCAGGAACCTGTACACCTGTTGATTGACATGTGAGAGGCGGGACCAAAGAGCCAGAGCTCAACCCCCGTAAGCACAACTAGGCGAGTACCCCCCCCACACGCAAAAATTATGAATGGCACCACTAACGAGGCACCCCACCAATTGAACACCTACAATGCCAACAAGGTCAGCCATAGTCCCTGATAAGATACGGGCATTAGTAAAGCATATACTGGAACAGTTGGGCAAGAAGTGCCGTTAAGAGAAGTACAATGTCTTATCAGGGCTGGGGTGCCGCCTGGTGTTATGAAACAGACCCCCCCCCCCTCCCCCACCAAGTCTCCTGGACGTCCTCCCAAACGCCACTGTCCCTTCCCTCCCTCCCTCCCTCCGTCCGTCTCTCCCTCCCTCCGTCTCTCCCTCCCTCCGTCTCTCCCTCCCTCCGTCTCTCCCTCCCTCCGTCTCTCCCTCCCTCCGTCTCTCCCTCCCTCCGTCTCTCCCTCCCTCCGTCTCTCCCTCCCTCCGTCTCTCCCTCCCTCCGTCTCTCCCTCCCTCCGTCTCTCCCTCCCTCCGTCTCTCCCTCCCTCCGTCTCTCCCTCCCTCCGTCACTGCAATTCTCTCCAACATTTCCAATATAATCACTCATAGATCGCCAATAGTAGCGAGGGCGTGGCAGGTACCAATGCCTGCGCCACCCACCCCTTCTCTCTCTCCCGCCTGTACCGTCACCCGCTGATAATGTCAGCTCGGGGGGGTGTTATCAGCGGTATACACTCGCCGCCGGCAGGGAGACACCTCCCCGCCCTACACTATGTACACCACTGCACGACACTATGTTATTGGACCCGGGGTGTGTGTGTGTGTGTGTGTGTGTGTGTGTGTGTGTGTGTGTGTGTGTGTGTGTGTGTGTGTGTGTGTGTGTGTGTGTGTGTGTGTGTGTGTGTGTGTGTGTAATGTGGTTTACCAAGTGCAGTGTTGACGTCAGACGCTAGGCATCATCCTACTACTACAACTACTGACAACCATCAACAGCCTACGAACTGTGGACCGTGGCAGTGTGTACCAGCCCTGAGCCCTGAGGCCAGGTCCACCAGGAGGCCGCCGGCCCACAGCCACGTGTCACGTCCCCACCTCCAATAAAGGTGCTCACTTTATTACCTACCTACCTACCTACCTACCTACCTCTCCCTCCCTCCCTCCCTCTCCCCCCCCCCCACACACCCTGTGAGGGGGAGACCATGTTCTAAGATCTGTATAGGTGCCCAGAAAGAGCTTCCTTGACGAGTAGGGTCCAAGACCTGAGGAGAGTATGTACCCGCCTACGTCATCGCTGTAAACAAACCAATCCCCCCCATCATCCCCCCCCCACCCCCTTCCCCGTCCCATCCCAAATCGTCATCCCGACCCCTTCCAAGGTCCACGCAGGTACAGGCTCGTACCGTCCCTTGCCTGCCTGTCAGTTGACGGGGGTGTGTTCAGTCTAGCATGTTTGTGGGTGACGGGGGGAAGGGGGGGAAGGGGGGGAAGGGGGGTAGGGGGGGTGGGAGGGGAAGGGGGCGAGGCCGTGTTGTGATAACCCGAGGAAGGAAATGCCTGCACGCTACGCCACGCCAGGCGTCACGGAGGCCGTGCCCAACACGGAGGCCGTGCCCAACACGGAGGCCGTGCCCAACACGGGGCAAACTGACCCCCCCCCCTTCTCAGACAGTCGGGGGAGGGGGGGGGGATCTCAGGAACGCCTATACGCGAGGGACGGCAGCGGGCACCCACGTGGCAGGGTAAACAAAAGGATGGTGTATATGATAGCTTGGCAGTGCCAAACCCCCCCTGGCACGGGTGCCATACACGGTGCCAGGCAGGCTATGTATGTCACATACATGGAGCAGTCACGCCTACGCGTCATGTATACAGGCACTCCATGTATACGGGCGGGGCCAGGCCAACGACGGTGCCACACCGTACGCAGCCAAATAGGGGAAGGTGCCACAGAGAGGTGCCACAGAAAGGTGCCACAGAAAGATGCCAGAAAGGTGGTAACATTGGAAGGTCGCCGAATGTTTGTGAGCAAGAGGACCCCCTCCCCCCACCCCCCTTCACTTTGCAGCCATTGCAAGAGGAGGGGGGAAGGGGGGAGGGGGAAGGGGGGAGGGGACGGGGGGAGGCGGGGGAAGGGGGCAGGGGAGGGGGCCTGCATGTATTTACCTGCCCGAGCAGCGTGTCAAACTTGCCAGGTACTTTGACGAGGCCAGAAATGACAATTATCGTGATTTATGATCATTTATATGGCCCAAAGAAATCACATGTATACTTGATGTATCAATGAGAAAAATAACCCCAAGAGCCACGAGGCGGATTCGAACCCGCACACACTTGGAACTCCCCCCCAAGCACACGCCCTACACCACTAAACAACGACAAGGTCAAAAACGCAATGCAACGTGGAATTCAAATTGAACCTTCCAGGGAAGTCTTTGAGCTTCCACTGAAGACCAAGTAGGGCTTCAGTGCACTCTGGTATAGTCTTGCGAGTACCAAGAGCACCGGTTCGAATCCTCCTTATAACTTATTGATTTTCACATTGATATATATCAAATTAATGTGACGTCATTGTGCATTAAATCATATTATAAGTATATAATCAGTTCTAATTAAAATATATATATTGAACTACAGTCTACAATACAAAATACAGAATGAACACGCAGGATTTGAAGCGCTCTGCCACACAACCCGACAAACACTATCAAAATACAGGTTACTGTAGTAACACAACACTGACATACAGGGAGTTCCGTGAGCAAGGAGGGAACCCGGACTCGGGAGGCATGAAACATTTGGAAAGTTCCCGGTTAAATCTTTGTACAAATCTTTGTAAATATTATACTTAAGGAAATTCCTGTTTCAATTTTCCTCCGTGGTCTGACACTGTCATATTATATATATATATATATATATATATATATATATATATATATATATATATATATATATATATATATATATATATGTCGTACCTAGTAGCCAGAACGCACTTCTCAGCCTACTATGCAAGGCCCGATTTGCCTATTAAGCCAAGTTTTCCTAAATTAATAAATTTTCTCAAATTTTTTTCTTATGAAATGATAAAGCTACCCATTTCAATATGTATGAGGACAATTTTTTTTTATTGGAATTAAAATTAACGTAGATATATGACCGAACCTAACCAACCCTACCTAACCTAACCTAACCAATCTTTATAAGTTAGGTTAGGTTAGGTAGCCAAAAAAGATAGGTTAGGTAGGTTAGGTAGTTGAAAAACAATTATTTCATGAAAACTTGGCTTATTAGGCAAATTGGGCCTTGCATAGTAGGCTGAGAAGTACGTTCTGGCTACTAGGTACGACATATATATATATATATATATATATATATATATATATATATATATATATATATATATATATATATATATATATATATATATATATATACACACACATACATACACATATATACATGTGTCGTACCTAGTAGCCAGAACGCACTTCTCAGCCTACTATGCAAGACCCGATTTGCCCAATATGCCAAGTTTCTCTGAATTAATATATTTCTCTAATTTTTTTCTTATGAAATGATAAAGCTACCCATTTCATTATGAATGAGGTCAATTTTTTTTTTATTGGAGTTAAAATTAACGTTGATATATGACCGAACCTAACCAAGCCTACCTAACCTAACCTATCGTTATATGTTAGGTTAGGTAGCCGAAAAAGTTAGGTTAGGTAGTCGAAAAACAATTAATTCATGAAAACTTGGCTTATTAGTTATTAGGCAAATCGGGCCTTGCATAGTAGGCTGAGAAGTGCGTTCTGGCTACTAGGTACGACATATATATATATATATATATATATATATATATATATATATATATATATATATATATATATATATATATATATATATATATGCAACAATGATCACAAAAACACTGATCCAAGTATGCAGAATAACCACATATGAAAAATAGAAACTGCTTAACGCGTTTTCGGCTAATTCGCCTTCATCAGAGCAAAGTAGAATGAAGATAAGATTGCTGATCAGACCTTTATATCCGCCTGGGCAGATCACCTGACCACCAAAAATAAGTGGAGGAAAGGAATTATAAGAAAGAAGGTAACTGCAGAAGGCCTATTGGCCCATACAAGGCAGCTCCTATGAATATCTCCAAGTGCCATACGTGTTTAAATGATTGCTATATTGTTTTGACGTAGCAAAACAAGACGTAGTTTTGACGTCAAAACAATATAGCAATCATTTAAACACGTATGGCACTTGGAGATATTCATAGGAGCTGCCTTGTATGGGCCAATAGGCCTTCTGCAGTTACCTTCTTTCTTATAATTCCTTTCCTCCACTTATTTTTGGTGGTCAGGTGATCTGCCCAGGCGGATATAAAGGTCTGATCAGCAATCTTATCTTCATTCTACTTTGCTCTGATGAAGGCGAATTAGCCGAAAACGCGTTAAGCAGTTTCTATTTTTCATATGTGGTTATTCTGCATATATATATATATATATATATATATATATATATATGTCGTACCTAGTAGCCAGAACGCAGTACTTGGCCTACTATGCGAGGTCCGATTTGCCTAATAAGCCAAGAATTTCCTGAATCAAACTGTTGGACTTTGTCAACAGTCCGGTGTTGACAAAGGACCAGATCGGCCGAAACGTTCATCTCTCTTTCCCATTTCTTTGTGGATTTTCCGCATAAAAACGATCAGTGTTTAGTGATCGTCAATTGCATATATATATATATATTATATATATATATATATATATATATATGAATAATGAAAACTCACACCCCAGAAGTGACTCGAACCCATACTCCCAGGAGCAACGCAACTGGTAACTACAGGGCGCCTTAATCCACTTGACCATCACGGCCGTCAAAAGGAAGTGATAGCCGAGGCTATTTGAGCCACTTTCCCGACGGCAACTCGGATGGTAATCTTCAAACTTCGTTTCTCACGTGTGCCCCAAAGAATGAGGTGATTTGGTGAAATGCTATGCCCAAGATTACCATCCGAGTTGCCGTCGGGAAAGTGGCTCAAATAGCCTCGGCTATCACTTCCTTTTGACGGCCATGATGGTCAAGTGGATTAAGGCGCCCTGTAGTTACCAGTTGCGTTGCTCCTGGGAGTATGGGTTCGAGTCACTTCTGGGGTGTGAGTTTTCATTCGCATATAGTCCTGGGGACCATTCAGGCTTGTTCGCATATTATATTATATATATATATATATATATATAGTATACAATATATATATATATACATATATATATATTATATATATATAGTATATAAAGTATACACACACACATACACACATACACACGTGTGTGTGTACGTACCCAGTCACTCTCACCACTATGTGTACATAACCAAATAGCCAGGGGCCAGATTCACGAAAGAACTTACGCAAGCACTTACGAACGTGTACATCTTTCCTCAATCTTTGACGGCTTTGTTTACATTTATTAAACAGTTTACAAGCATGAAAACTTCCCATTTAACTGTTGTTATTGTTATAAACAGCCTCCTGGTGCTTCCGAGCTCATTAACTGTTTAATAATTGGAAACAAAGCCGCCAAAGATTCAGAAAAGATGTACAGGTTCGTAAGTGTTTGTGTAAGTGCTTTCGTGAATCTGGCTCCAGGTTTGGATCTCCGGGTCTGTTGTGGGTGGACTTCCTACACAGCCGCCGCCACCACCACCACGAACGAGTGCTATACAAGATCCGCTACGGTACAACTTTCATTCCTCCTCTATCCTTTTACCTCCCTTTTCCCCTTTCTCATCTCTCACCCCTCTTTTCCCCCTCTGGCCCCTAGGATAAATAATGGTGCAGCTGGCTCCCCTCTCCCCGGCGCCGCCCGGGTCCCCCTCGCTCCGTATTGATCAACCATCCCATTACCATTTTTATTGGACTACGACTCTCCTTGTGCAGCGCCGCTCCACTACATGCTCTCTCATCTATATCTTGGGGAGGGTGTACCGTGTACTGCTTACCTGAGGCACTGTAACAACACGCAGGGGGCAGGGAGGGGGGGGGAGAGGGGGGGAGAGAGAGGGAGGAGAGAGAGGGGGGGGGGGGGGAGAGAGACAGAGACAGAGAGAGAGACAGAGACAGAGACAGAGACAGAGACAGAGACAGAGACAGAGACACAGAGAGAGAGAGACAGAGAGAGAGAGAGAGAGAGACACACACACACCCGCAGGCCAACATATCCACTACAGCCTGGTTGGTCCAGCACTCAATAAGCTCACGAAATAAACGAGCTTATTATTCGGGGGGGGGAGGGGGGGGGGGGCAGGCTTCAGACGAGCTGAAGTAGGATAACAGCTCTTGCTTGCACTTTAACCAGGTTCTTCAACTGACAGCTATAATGACCCCCCCCCCCCACTAGCCTTAGTTTAAGAACCTAAGATTAACAGCAACAGATGAGTAGAGAACACAAATATGCAATCTCCGTCCCTTTCAATTATGTATAATGAGAATGTGTCATTATGACAACAAGGTGACGGGTAAAACACACACAAGCATTCTACACACTCTTGACTACTCCCCCCCCCCCCCCACCTGTCAGTTCTTCATGTGACGCATCACCGCCTCACTCACGCCAGAACCAATAGAACCCAGAACCACTTAGCTGTGTGAAGGCTGACGCAAGACACAAGGGGTCGTACCTGAAAATGAAATAAAACCTCATTAAAGACAATTGCAGACAGGTCGAATAAGAGAGGAGGGGAGGGGAGAGGGGGGGGAGAAGGGGAGGGAGAGAGAGATGTCCAGCAGGACAATAAGGGGTAAGCATATCCCGTCCATCTCACCAGGACACGGAGGATGTACCACCAGCTATTTCCAAGGCAGTTAAGAAGCGTTTCAGTGTGGAGGGGAAGGAGCCGGAGTTAGGAGCCAAGGGGGTGGGGTGGGGGGGGGGGTTGTTGCCGTGTTGACCCCCCCCCCCTCCCCTAGGGGGGGGGGGTGCAGGTGTGGAGGGGAAACATTGGGTCCCCTCCCCCCCCCCAGGCGGGGAGAGACACCTGCCAGCCCGCCAAGCCTGCATGGCGTGTACTACTGCACTCCGAGCAACCGGTGTTGGCCTCTTGTATATTAACTACTACTTGGTTGGATGTCCCGGCCTCTGTGGTCCTGGGTTCGATCCCAGGCGCCGGCGAGAAGCAATGAGCAGAGTTTCTTTCACCCTATGCCCCCTGTTACCTAGCAGTAAATAGGTACCTGGGAGTTAGTCAGCTGTCACGGGCTGCTTCCTGGTGTGTGTGTGTGGTGTGTGGTGTGGGGAGGAAAAAATAGTAGTTAGTAAACAGATGATTGACAGTTGAGAGGCGGGCCGAAAGAGCAGAGCTCAACCCCCGCAAGTACAACTAGGTGAACACACACACTGCCCGTCCCTATGTCTGAATTTATGCCTGTCTGTCTGTCTGCCTTTTTGTAAAATAACAATAGGGTTCATTAGGTAAGCAATTCAGAATCGTAGTCAAATTTCAAGCAAAAGCTGTTATCCTCCATCAGCTCATCACAGCCATAATAATCTCCTGACTTATTCCACGAGATTATTGTTTGTAAACATTAAGAATACATTAATACTGAGTAAATCATACAAGGAACAGAATGTGTATTCACCTAGTTGTATTTGCGGGGGTTTAGCTTTGCTCTTTCGGCCCGCCTCTCAACTGTCAATCAACTGTTTACTAACTACTTTTTTTTCCTCCCCACACCACACACACACACCCCAGGAAGCAGCCCGTGACAGCTGACTAACTCCCAGGTACCTATTTACTGCTAGGTAACAAGAGGCAATTCAGGGTGAAAGAAACTTTGCCCATTTGTTTCTGTCTGGTGCGGGAATTGAACCCGCTCCACAGAATTACGAGTCCTGCGCGCTATCCACCAGGCTGCCAGCCCCCCCCCCCCCCCCCAAGTCAGGAGCCAACTGTGTGCCAGAGCCTTCATATGCTCGTTTGACCTGATTTCCTGCCTGTCTACGTGTTTAGTGAACTAGTTCTAGATACTAGTCAGCCTAGGAATGATGTTCTTGAAAAGGGTATTACCTGCACGAGGCGGTGGATGGCAGAGAGCCTTGTGCTATAGGTGCCAAATTCTGATTGTCCATGAAGTTGGGCCAGGTGAGGTACTTTGAGAATATTGGTGTGTGTCCCTCCTGCTCCCCCTCCCTCTGTGCCACCTAGCAGCAGCCCTCAGTAGTGTGTGTTCACTGACGTGTGGTCTGCTGGGCACATCCCAAATGCGATTGAGCGAATGCATTAAATGATGGGAGGATGGGGATCAAGAGATGGGGAAAAGAGTATGCTGGTAGACCTAATGTTAATAATGCACTGAAAACATATTACAGGCAAAGTATGATATTTTATACATTTTTGCAGACATCATTACATTAAGTTTTATATTATACAAAAAAAAACAATAATCCCGAGTTCAATAAATATGATACTCCGAGAATTGTCGAGAGGGTTCACATCAGTGCTGTATCAAGTGAATTTTTTTTTAAGTTATGCCAGCCCCGACTTGGCCATGTTGGGTACATACCCCACAGGAATCACGGTGCAATATTGGGTGAGGCTAGCCCCAAGCGTCACGCCTCTAATCTTTAGCAAACATTTCCATTTATATACATGTACCCACAAGTACTCTTCTCCACACCCACAAGCACTTGGGCACCAGCCTCTACCCAACACCCACAAGCACTTGGGCACCAGCCTCTACCCAACACCCACAAGCACTTGGGCACAACATCATTCGACCTGTAAAATCAATAGAGAGTATCCTTGACGCCCCCCCCCCTTTGACAACACCCCAGAGGGTAGCCCCTTTACACGAGATGGGTGTAGCTGGGAATATAATAACACCCCCCACCCCCCACTCCTCCCCCTCCCCAGACAACACCCCAGAGGTGGAGCCCCTATACATGAGAATATGACCCCAGCCACACCCCTCCCCTCCCCCCCCTCCCTCCTCCACACCACCTCCGATAACATTAATTAAATTTGTATTGACAAGAATGTGTATATAAAGAACATAAGAGAACATAACCTGTCTCTACACAACGGATCCATTGTGTAGAGACAGGTTAGGTTACACACACTCACGAAGCCACCATTACGTCAAGCCAAAACTTCAAAATAACTTGTGAAGACTTAAATTAAATTAATTAAATTAATTATATTAATTAATAATTAATTATATTAATTATATTAATTATTATATTATATTAATTATTATATTATATTAATTATTATATTAATTATTAATTATAATTAAATATTAAATTAATTAAATAAATTCAAAGTGTGAAGGAGATTAACTCTTAACACTAAAAGAGAAGAGAATAAAAAATGTGGAAAAGTTAAGATAAATAAAGAGGAATAAAATAAAAAAGGCGATACTTATTATTCATTATTCTAACAACAGTATTTTATTGACATTAATAACACCGTAAATACTAAGGAGTAATGTTGAAACTCGACTGGAACATTACAGAGTAATAAACTATAACTAAAGCTTAATGGCGTCAACACTTTATATAAACAAAATGTACACTATGATGTTTTTGTTAGATTTGCCTCTTGGAACAAAATGTCCCAAGTAGCACGGGCTATGGTGAGCCCGAGTCTACACATTATAAATTAAATAAATCCACAGACACGACATAATATTGGTCCACGACGGACCGAAATGTCGTCGTTTCTTTAACGGACCGAAATGTCGTCGTTCTTTAACGGACCGAAATGTCGTCGTTCTTTAACGGACCGAAATGTCGTCGTTCTTTAACGGACCGAAATGTCGTCGTTCTTTAACGGACCAAAATGTTGTCGTTCTTTAACGGACCGAAATGTCGTCTTCTGTGCTGTTTGTTCATAACATCTTCAGCCTCGTTATTGTGACCCTTCGTCTGTCTATAAATTAAATGAAGTTCTTGCGGTAATCAGTTTCCGAAGGAGTTATCTTGAGATGGTTTCGGGGCTTAGCGTCCCCGCGGCCCGGTCCTCGACCAGGCCTCCTAAATACAGGTTTACTTTATATACAGTGGTGCCAAGACTTTCCTTGGCACCACTGTATATGCTTAGATCCTTATTGCCCTGAGGCAGCAGAGGGGAGGCAGCAGAGGGGAGGCACTAGAGGGGAGGCACTAGAGGGGAGGCACTAGAGGGGAGGCACTAGAGGGGAGGCACTAGAGGGGAGGCACTAGAGGGGAGGCACTAGAGGGGAGACAGCAGAGGGGAGACAGCAGAGGGGAGACAGCAGAGGGGAGGCAGCAGAGGGGAGGCAGCAGAGGGGAGGCAGCAGAGGGGAGGCAGCAGAGGGGAGGCAGCAGAGGGGAGGCAGCAGAGGGGAGGCAGCAGAGGGGAGGCAGCAGAGGGGAGGCAGCAGAGGGGAGGCAGCAGAGGGGAGGCACTGAGGGAGGCAGCAGAGGGGAGGCACTGAGGGAGGCAGCAGAGGGGAGGCACTGAGGGAGGCAGCAGAGGGGAGGCAGCAGAGGGGAGGCACTGAGGGAGGCAGCAGAGGGGAGGCAGCAGAGGGGAGGCAGCAGAGGGGAGGCAGCAGAGGACAGCCACATCCCACAGAGGAAGACACCAATAAACATAACAAGGTTCACCCCCTCATACAGGAAGGCAGTACCCGTCTATCTCTCTGTCCGTGTCTGTCCGTGTCTCCGTCCGTCCGTCCGTGTCTCTGCCTGTCTCTGTCCCCCCCCCCCACCCCCCACCGTTCCCATCGGCATACACACACACCGACAAGTGTTACCAGCTCTTCACCCAAGAGTGAGCTGACCAAACCTCCTCGTCACAAAATCTAATGCAAGAGCTACACAATATGAGTCAATAACTCTTAGAGCCTAAGAGTTATTCTAGGCCCCTTAGAGCTTGAGAGTCTAGCTCTAAGGGTCCAACATACAACTATTCCGTATTCTTTCCGAAGCCCAATAAGTAACACCTTCCGATCTGTTTATTCTTTGAATATCTAGCATGTTGTGATCATGTCTTCTCTGGTCCTCCGCTTTCACGGAGAACATGTTTCCCGTAGTTCAGGGCCCGGCCCACGCAGAAAATCGCCAGAGGGTTTCATATTGACTTTGAAAGTGAATATGAATATTATCTCGCTCTAAGTTTCTAAAATCATTTGTTAACATAAATTATCTTGAGACAGTTATTGTGCTTGAGGCCTTCTGTTTATTTATTTTTATTATTTATATATTTTATAATATTTATAATATTTATAATAATATTTATATATTATTATTTATATTACTTATATTTAGACCCCGGTGAAGTCCAGCCACTATCGCAATGAATAAATATAATTAGATGATAGTAATATCATCTAGAAATGTTGTTAATAACATTTGTGGTTGTAAGTGGCTCTCAACGGGGCCGGCATGTACCCCCGGGGTCCGACCCCCCTTCCCCCCCCCCCCCCGGTTGAAGCCGGGAGGGGGGGACACAGGGGCGAGCAAGCAAGGACGGAGGGGGGGGGGGGGAAGGCCCACATTATCAGGAAGGGACATAATCCCCCATCAATTAAGTCTCTCATCCCCCCCCCCCCCATCCTCAACCGTCACATCTGTGTGCCAAGCCACGAGGCAGAGCGCGCGCGCGCACACGCGCGCACACGCACACGCGCGCACACGCACACGCGCGCACACACGCGCGCACACGCACACGCGCGCACACACGCGCGCACACGCACACGCGCGCACACACGCGCGCACACGCACACGCGCGCACACACGCGCGCACACGCACACACACACACACACACACACACACACACACACAGTAGTGGAAAAATGGAATGCACTTGGGGAACAGGTTGTGGAAGCAAACTCTATTCATACTTTTAAAATTAGGCATGATAGGGAAATGGGACAGGAGTCATTGCTGTAAACAACCGATGCTCGAAAGCCAGGATCCAAGAGTCAGCGATCGATCCTGCAGACACAAATAGGTGAATACACACACACACATACTCACACAACTGAAAATGACAGCAAATAAAGCCAAGACTCAACCAAAACTGCTTGCTATACAGGAACATCAAGAGGAAAACAACGGTGAAAGAACAGGTTATGAAACTGGGAAAGGGAGAGGATGGGTACACAAAGAACGACAAAGAAGTGTGTGAAGAATTCGACAAGAGCTTCTACTAGGAGGCCTTCACAATAGAACAAGGAGAAGACCCTGAACTAAGAGAGGTGCCGATAAACCAAGCAGCCTTGGAAGATACTGAAATTACTTGAGATGAGGTTAGGAGGTATCTGGACGTGACTAAGGCTCTTAGACCTGACGGAATCTCACCATGGATGCTAAAAACAGTGGGCAGAAGCACATTGCATGCCACTGTCTATGGTGTATAACAGGTCACTGGAAACAGGGGACCTACCAGAAACTTTGAAGACGCCTAGCATTGTCCCAATATACAAAAAGGGTGACAGGCAGGAGTCCCTAAACTACAGGCCGGTGTCCCTAACTTGTATACCAGGCAAGGTGATGGAGAAGACTGTGAGAAGAAACCTGTAGCACACCTAGAGAGAGGAAGACTTTATAACCCAAAACAAGCATGGGTTCAGGGATGGCAAATCGTGCCTCGCAGGTTTAATACAATTCTATGATCAAGTAACAAGCATTAAGCAAGAACTAGAAGGGTGGGAAGACTGCATTTTGGAGTGTCAGAATGTTTTTGATAAAATACCCCATAAGAAGCTGTTGCCTGAGTTTGAGAAACGGTCTGGAGTAACTGGTAGGGTACTCCAGTGGATAAGACAGTACCTAAACAACAGGAAGCAGAGAATTACTGTTAGGGGTGAGACCTCAGACTGGTGTGTTGTCACCAGCGGAGTCCCACAGGGTTCTATACTCGGACCAATCTTGTTTCTGATATGCGTAAATGATCTTCCAGAAGGTATAGACTCATTCGTCTCAATGTTTGCTATGATGCCAGAATTAACAGAAGTATTAAGACAGAGGAGGACAACAGGAGATTACAAGATAACCTGAACAGACTGAAGGAATGGTCCAACAAATGGCTACTAGAGTTCAACTCAAGCAAGTATAAAGGGATGAAGACAGGTGAAGGGAGCAGGAGGTCAAACACAAGGTACCAGCTGGGAGATGAAATTCTTCAGGAATCTAGAAGAGACAAAGATCTGGAGGCTGATATCATGCCAGACCTCTCCCCTGAAACCCACATCTAAAGTATATAACCAGCGAAATATGCAAGGCTGGCGAACATAAGAACTGTCTTTAGAAACTTGTGTAAGGAACCATTCTGAATCTTTTATACCACATATGTCAGACCAATATTGGAATATGCAGCTCCAGCGTGGAATCCACATCTAGTCAAACACGAAACAAAATTAGAAAAAGTTCAGAAGTATGCCACCAGGCTAGTTCCCAAGCTGAGAGGCATGAGATACGAGGAAAGACTACTAGAACTAATCATCACGACAATGAAAGACAAGAGTTAGGGGAGACATGATCATCACCTATAAAATTATCAGAGGAATTGACAGTTTACTAAATGTAGGTAGTAACTAAGTGACTAAAATAGAGACAGTTACGGTTTGTGTTTCCAGGGATGTAACCTATCCACCGCTGCCCACTGGATGGGGGGGCGGTGTGCAGGACAAACATTTCAATTGTGACACTAGCTCTCCACATATGTCAGTTGCTTAATTTAGAAACTGTATTGGTCGATCTCGTACCCAATGATGATGTGACGATGTGCATTGAATTTTATAACTAGCTCCTCAAGACTCGGATTGATGTCCATAGGGAATGGAAAGGATGGGGGAGGTAGAGGGATGGGGAGATGAAATTCAGGAAGAGGATGCGGGTGTAGAGAGAGAGGAGGTAACTTACTTAGAATTGACACATTGCGGGGTTCAGTCCCTGAGCCCATTATGTGCCTCTGTAACCCTTTCCACTACCACCCACAAGATGGGTATGGGGTGCATAATAAATGAACTAAACAAACCCCCAGAGAACAAACTCGCTTAACTAAACGATTTATATTTTTTCCGCCCAGCTGGGTCCATTATATACCTTTAACATTTTAAGAGCACCACTCAAAAGGAGGCCACACGCCCACCAAACCCATATACTTCATAACAACTACAACAGCCAAGTATCGTTCCAGGAAACCCAAACCCAGTTTCCAGCAGGCAACCCATAAGTCATCCAACACCCACGAGTTCCGTCCGTACAATACCTGAACTGTTATATAGGGCGATATGTTTGTTCCAAATTATTCTCCTCGCTAACAGGAATGGTGAACCGCTTAACAAGTACTTGTGTAAAGGAGGAAATGTATATGTTTATCTCTCAGAATGTTTGGTAATATGTTTATTGTTTGTGATGTGTGTCTATGTATGTGTTAACACGATGTACTGAACGGGGTGAGAATAGCTTGAGCTACCTCATCCCTTTGTGTGTATTTTACCTCAATAAACTTATTTCAATTTCACTTAACAAGAGTGTAAACTGAGGCTGATGATTTGGGATAAGTTATTAATATGTATATAATGCAAACTTGTAACCTTGTAGCTCACGTAAGTACACACACACACACACACACACACACACACACACACACACACACACACACACACACACACACACACACACACACACACACACACACACACACACACACAGGACTCAAAGGGTGTTAAAAGTCGACTGTCGTGCACAATACCGGTGTTAACACGCAGTTATTACTGCTCCAAGAACCCCCCCCCCCCTCCAACCTCGTGAAATATATAACAATATTAACTTACACTTGAGAAAATTGGTATTTTGAATAAACAGCATTATGAAATTAATGAATGCGTCCATGGGGTCGACCGCAGGATGGAATGGACTTAGTCTGAGGACGGGATGTGAGAGTCGTGTGTTAAACAGTTATTCATTCATAAACCGCGGGTATGGCGGGTGTATGGAATCACTTTTGGCCTTTATTTGTGTTGATGAGCTGCCTTAATTCGTCAAATATTAGCGAACTGACGCTGATTGACTAATACTTTCCTTCCAGTCGTAACGAGGTTGTTGGAGTCTCTGTAGACCCATATTATTCTAACGCTGCCATCTTCTGTAACGCGCAGACTACACACCTTTAATCCAGAATTTGAGGCACACCGCCTACTTACGCTAACTGAATTACGCTCTCACAAAAGCCTTTTGGCTCTAAATCACCCTAAGAGCTAATCAAGCCAATTATCTAATACAATTTATCGTTAGCCGTTTGGAAAGCTAACACCTAACTAGAAGCTGTTTGGGAAAGAAGGCTTCAGGGCCAGTTGCATGTCAGACTAATCCAATAATTTCAGTAATGTACAAACAGGCAAATTTCTGACAGTTCAAAAGTAAACTAAAAGGTACAGGAACGCTAAGTCTTGCAAACTGAGGGGAAGTACCATTCAAACCTCTCTTCTGTAGCTTTGCAGTCGGGGCAATGTATTCCCAACTGGAAGGTCCCGGGTTTGATTCCCGCGGCAGGACATGCTACCTTACACTTGAAACCTTTGTTTTGCCGGCGAGTATAAAGCCCCAGTGGAGCTCTCGCCCTGCACCAAGCTCACCAGAGTCACACAAACCCTCTTCAAGAAATATTCAGCCCACTCCATGTCTTCCAGGAGTCTTCCAGGAGTCATACTGCCGAGTCGTGGGTTTTCCTTCATTGAGTGCCTTCTTCGCTCCTGCTCCTTCATCCAAGACACCTACTGGTGTCTACCTCTACTCTACACACAACTACCCATTACAGGGTGGGGTAAATATAGCCTAAGCTACTCTATCCTTTTGAGTAGCTTATAGTAGTATCTCAATACACATACTTGAACTTAACCCCCATCATAGCGTGTTCATACAACCTGGAGTGATTCCGGGTTTCACAAGAAAGATTTACAAACTGCCATCACTGGAGGCGGGGCCCAGGAGTTGGAGCCACCTGTGGCCATAATCCCCAAGCGGAGGGCACCGTCTGTGACGCCCTTGGACAGAGCAGACACCGGTACAACAGGCACGGCGCGCTGTGCCCTAGCTGCCTTTCTGCCTTAATGCCATCATAAAACAGTGTCTCGTTAATGAACTAGATTCGTCAAGCAGCCAGCCTCTCCTGTTACACGGGCGGGAGGGGAGGGGAGGGAAGGGAAGGGAAGGGAAGGGAAGGGAAGGGAAGGGAAGAGGAAAGCGGGAAAGGGGGTGAAAGAAGGGTCGTTATGCAGACAACAACAAAGAGGGTGAGCCGAGTCAGTCAGCCTCACAGCCCTCTCTCAGCCTTACAGAAGAAGCGGGGCGGTAAAGCAGAGGTGAGGGAGGCGGGCGGCAGAGCAGCGCCCCCCCCCCCCCCCCCACACCTGCAGGGGCTGACGGCGACGCAGCGGGGCGTGGCCAGGAGGGGGGCGTCACCCAGGTGGGCGCCTTCAAGGCCCGCTTCACACGCTACACTCCCCCAGTAACCAACACCGGTCTTGCAGATGTTTTGTGACGCCATTGTGCCTTCAACACCCCGGCTTCAACACACTATAATATTCCTACACCTACTGGCTCAAAACATACGACTGGGCTGGAGTTTACGCGTGTGAAACTGAACGTTTCATTTACACAGTTTACACGTGTAAACTGGTGAACGTTTTAGTGTTCACGAAGAAACAGAATATCGCACGGGCTCTCTATCCAGGGGCCAGATTCACGAAAGAACTTACGCAAGCACTTACGAACGTGTACATCTTTCCTCAATCTTTGACGGCTTTGTTTACATTTATTAGGCAGTTTACAAGTATGAAAACTTGCCATTCAACTGTTGTTATTGTTATAAACAGCCTCATGGTGCTTCGGAGCTCATTAACTGTTTAATAATTGGAAACAAAGCCGCCAAAGATTGAGAAAAGATGTACAGGTTCGTAAGTGCTTGCGTAAGTGCTTGCGTGAATCTGGCCCCAGGCCAACACGACTGCCTTCGTAACATTGTGTACGATGCGTCGTAGTCTTCCCGGGCTGGTGCCTCAGTATCATTGTACGACTGCACGAAACGCCGCTCCACTTAGCAATGATGAAGATGTATATGCTTGGATATGTGGCGGGGCTGAGCGCTGGCCTCGAGCCGCGTGCGTGTGTGTGTGTGTGTGTGTGTGTGTGTGTGTGTGTGAGAGAGCCCGCCACCTGTGGTGACTCAACCGTGTACCACCGCAAATATTATCTGTTTATTTTGGCAGCACTGGGAGCGTCCTGGCCAGGGCCTCGTCTTGTGCTGGAGGTGCTCCACCTCCCTCATAACAAGACGTCCAGGGCCTCGTCTTGTGGTGGAGGCGCTCCACCTTCCTCATAACAAGACGTCCAGGGCCTCGTCTTGTGGTGGAGGTGCTCCACCTT
>NC_091212.1:6659174-6894174 GCF_040958095.1 Procambarus clarkii | reverse complement strand
TCCCAGTAGCTAATTCTAAAACAACATCTCTTGCCCTCAACACTTCTATATCAAGTTGGACATTAATTTCTGTAACACGATTCATGACGCTGGGAATAAATTTTTAAATTTTTTTAAATTTTGCCCCGAGGGGCGAGTTTATTGGGCAGCGTCACTCATCCTGTGGGTGGACACACCGCCATAGTGACAGTATTGGGCAGCGTCACTCATCTTGTGAGTGGACACACCGCCATAGTGACAGTATTGAACAGCGTCACTCATCCTGTGAGTGGACACACCGCCATAGTGACAGTATTGGGCAGCGTCACTCATCTTGTGAGTGGACACACCGCCATAGTGACAGTATTGAACAGCGTCACTCATCCTGTGGGTGGACACACCGCCATAGTGACAGTATTGGTCAGCGTCACTCATCCTGTGGGTGGACACACCGCCATAGTGACAGTATTGGGCAGCGTCACTCATCCTGTGGGTGGACACACCGCCATAGTGACAGTATTGGGCAGCGCCACTCATCCTGTGAGTGGACACACCGCCATAGTGACAGTATTGGGCAGCGCCACTCATCTTGTGAGGGGACACACCGCCATAGTGACAGTATTGGTCAGCGTCACTCATCCTGTGAGTGGACACACCGCCATAGTGACAGTATTGGGCAGCGTCACTCATCCTGTGGGTGGACACACCGCCATAGTGACAGTATTGGTCAGCGTCACTCATCCTGTGGGTGGACACACCGCCATAGTGACAGTATTGGGCAGCGTCACTCATCCTGTGGGTGGACACACCGCCATAGTGACAGTATTGGGCAGCGCCACTCATCCTGTGAGTGGACACACCGCCATAGTGACAGTATTGGGCAGCGCCACTCATCTTGTGAGTGGACACACCGCCATAGTGACAGTATTGGGCAGCGCCACTCATCCTGTGGGTGGACACACCGCCATAGTGACAGTATTGGGCAGCGTCACTCATCCTGTGAGTGGACACACCGCCATAGTGACAGTATTGGGCAGCGCCACTCATCCTGTGAGTGGACACACCGCCATAGTGACAGTATTGGGCAGCGCCACTCATCCTGTGAGTGGACACACCGCCATAGTGACAGTATTGGGCAGCGCCACTCATCTTGTGAGTGGACACACCGCCATAGTGACAGTATTGGGCAGCGCCACTCATCCTGTGGGTTGACACACCGCCATAGTGACAGTATTGGGCAGCGTCACTCATCCTGTGAGTGGACACACCGCCATAGTGACAGTATTGGGCAGCGCCACTCATCTTGTGAGTGGACACACCGCCATAGCAGCATGTACAACACTCCCCAATAGGAAGAAAACCCGCTGGGTTGTTCATCCTGTCACTTGTACCCAGACACAGCTGGGACTTGCTTAACTGTCTCAAGTGAACAGCTCCTCAACCACTGGGAATATTAAGCTCACTTCATATCCAATCCCCTTTGTGATACGAGAGCATCAGCAGTTAACCCTCAACATTTCGTTCTGTATTATTTTTATTTTTTTTATTTTGTTAGAAAAGCCGTTTAGAGTGATGTGAGGAGAGACGCGGCTCCTCCCTCGGTGTGAGCGAGCCGCGCCGTCTCCTTGTGCTCCATACCCTTCAAACAGGGCGTGTGGCCAGACCGCCCCGCCGCCCTCCACCTGTGGCCCTCCACCTGTGGCCCTCCACCTCCCACACACGCCGCCCTCCACCTCCCACACACGCCGCCCTCCACCTCCCACACACGCCGCCCTCCACCTCCCACACACGCCGCCCTCCACCTGCTAAAATGTTATACCCAGAATCGATTTGACGAGGCATCTGTGGCTAGCAGATGTTAGCAGATGCAAATTTTCCTTGTCTCTTGCAAGGGAAATGCGCCCCCCCCCCGTAAAGCCACAGGTGTTAGGGATTGCTTCAACGTGCAGGGAAGCGAATTGCCCTGACGACTGCTCCATCCACTCGGCCGTCTCCACGACGACGTGGAGGGGTAGACTGGACGACGTGGAGGGGTAGACTGGACGACGTGGAGGGGTAGACTGGACGACGTGGAGGGGTAGACTGGACGACGTGGAGGGGTAGACTAGACGACGTGGAGGGGTAGACTAGACGACGTGGAGGGGTAGACTAGACGACGTGGAGGGGTAGACTAGACGACGTGGAGGGGTAGACTAGACGACGTGGAGGGGTAGACTAGACGACGTGGAGGGGTAGACTAGACGACGTGGAGGGGTAGACTAGACGACGTGGAGGGGTAGACTAGACGACGTGGAGGGGTAGACTAGACGACGTGGAGGGGTAGACTAGACGACGTGGAGGGGTAGACTAGACGACGTGGAGGGGTAGACTAGACGACGTGGAGGGGTAGACTAGACGACGTGGAGGGGTAGACTAGACGACGTGGAGGGGTAGACTAGACGACGTGGAGGGGTAGACTAGACGACGTGGAGGGGTAGACTAGACGACGTGGAGGGGTAGACTAGACGACGTGGAGGGGTAGACTAGACGACGTGGAGGGGTAGACTAGACGACGTGGAGGGGTAGGACGACGTGGAGGGGTAGACTAGACGACGTGGAGGGGTAGACTAGACGACGTGCAGGAGACCCAACTGAGGCTGTGAGCATCCTAAAAGCGGGGCAGACAATGTATAATTATATAGATATACGAGTTATCTTGAGGTTATCTTGAGATGATTTCGGGGCCTTAGTGTCCCCGCGGCCCGGTCCTCGACCAGGCCTCCACCCCCAGGAAGTAGCCCGTGACAGAACACCCAGGTACCTATTTTACTGCTAGGTAAGAGTAGTAGAACATTTTGAGGCAAAGGAGTGACTCGAACGAAAACGCGAGTGCAAGACACACTTTTCTTTGTGAAATAGATATATATCATAAAAAAAGGGATTTTCGAATAGGTGTATGTTGATGCGTTGCCATTTTCTTCAGGGATATGCGTGCGTAGGGCAAAAGCCTCGAATCTAAATGTTACTTCTGTCAGTAACATTTAGGCTGTGAATGTTCATGACTTGTGTTGGAGTGAGTAAGGTTGTTGACCAGACTACTCACTAGAAATTGAAGGGACGACGACGTTTCGGTCCGTCCTGGACCATTCTCGAGTCGACTGTGATCTCACAATCGACTTGAGAATGGTCCAGGACGGACCGAAACGTCGTCGTCCCTTCAACTTCTAGTGTGTGGTCTGGTCAACATACTTCAGCCACGTTATTGTGACTCATCGCCTGCATGAGTAAGGTTGTATTCAAAGTGTTTACCAACTATCCCGGTTTACCAACTATCCCGGTTTACCAACTATCCCGGTTTACCAACTATCCCGGTTTACCAACTATCCCGGTTTACCAACTATCCCGGTTTACCAACTATCCCGGTTTACCAACTATCCCGGTTTACCAACTATCCCGGTTTACCAACTATCCCGTTTGGTAAATCTCGGTGGGAACCCGATTCGATTTTGTTTAACCGAGTCATGTTGGATAATGTTGTAGTCTGTTGGCCACTCCATAAGGCTCACACTTGCTCGTTTCTTCTAGCAACTGTAAGACCGGGAAACACAAACCGAAACTGTCTATTTCCCGCTTGTTACAACTTGTAATAAAGTTGTTACATCTTGGCTTAACGTGTTTATGACGTATTAGAACGTTGTTACAACTTGCTATATTAGTTGTTATAACTGGTTAGGAGGTGTTAAAACTTGCTCGAACGTTGTACCAACGTCGTAGTTTCGGTGTGTGTTTGGCGGGAACCTATTTCTCGTGCACATGGCCCATCTATGTTCAGTGCTCCTGTTCCTATATTGTGACATTTCAACAAAGTGGTTCATAATGATGACCAAACCACAACTCAGAAGATGGAGAAGTGACGATGTATCGACTTGATATAATGGTCCAGGACGGACCGAACGTCGTCGCTTCTACATCTTCCAAGCTATGGGTTGGTCACCATTCCTTCAGCCCCGTTATTGTGACCCGTCGTCTAGACAAGTGGTTCATAGTTGGTGGAATTCTTGTACTATCCGGCCAGGTGCGGATAGTACGTGGCATGTACTCGCCTAGTTGTGCTTGCGAGGGTTGAGCTCTGGCTCTTTAGTCCCGCCTCTCAACCGTCAATCAACTGGTGTACAGATTCCTGAGCCTGCTGGGCTCTATCATATCTACATTTGAAACTGTGTATGGAGTCAGCCTTCACCACATCACTTCCTAATGCATTCCATTTACTAACTACTCTGACACTAAAAAAAGTTCTTTCTAACGTCTCTGGCTCATGTGGGTACTCGGCTCCACCTGTGTCCCCTTGTGCGTGTCCCACCCGTGTTAAATCAACCCGTTCTCGCACTTTCTAAGAAGCGCATACTAAGAAGGTTAGGTAAGGTCGGCGTTTTCTATGAAGCTTTTCAAGGTAAACTAGTATGTTTAGTATGTCACATATGCACGTATTTAATAAGTCAATATTGACTATACGAAAGTGCGAGAACGGGTTGGTTAAATAATTCATCCTTATTTAGGTTACATTATCGTCACTCTCTAGTGTTTTAACAATTGGTTTTCTTGACCGGTTGCCATTTTGATGAATCAGTGGTTTTGATGAATCAGTGGTTTTGATGAATCAGTGGTTTTGATGAATCAGTGGTTTTGATGAATCAGTGGTTGCCGATCATCAAGTCTAGTGAAGGTGAAAGTTGCTTTTCCTCGACACGACTAAAGTTAGTCCTAAATGATGATCATGTTTAAGATTCGCTACTTGGAACTAAATGTTCCAAGCAGCACGGTCTATGGTGAGCCCGTAGTGGACTTGTCCTAATGATAAACGTCTCTCAAGTAAAACTTTAACATTACAAGACATCTAACGATTTTTAAATCCCCCGTTTGCTTTTTACAATGTTCGAAACGTGTATTATGTTTAAAATATCAGACTCTAGTTTATTTCACAATGGTATTTCTGTTGCAGATGTCACAATAACGGGGCTGAAGATGACCAACCACACCAGAAGATGAAGAGACGACGATGTTTCGGTCCATCCTGGACCGGTTGGGAGCCGGTCGGCCGAGCGGACAGCACGCTGGGCTTGTGATCCTGGGTTCGATCCTAGGCGCCGGCGAGAAACAATGGGCAGAATGTCTTTCACCCTATGTCCCTGTTACCTAGCAGTAAAATAGGTACCTGGGTGTTAGTCAGCTGTCACGGGCTGCTTCCTGGGGGTGGAGGCCTGGTCGAGGACCGGGCCGCGGGGACACTAAAAGCCCCGAAATCATCTCTAGATAACCTGTAGATAGATAACCATTACCAAGTCGTATATGACGATGGAACTAATTTCAGTTATCAGAAACGCGTAATTAAAGACTCACAGTGCAATAAAGCGCAAACTTCGTCCTCCAAATCTCGGAGCTTCATGAACAAATCCACAAGGGCCGTGACGAGGATTCGAACCTGCGTCCGGGAGCATCCCAGACACAGCCTTAATCGATTGAGCTACGAAAGGGTTAAAAGTGTTGAAACCGAAGTTTCAACCGATTAAGGCAATGTCTGGGATGCTCCCGGACGCAGGTTCGAATCCTCGTCAAGGCCCTTGTGGATTTGTTCATTTGATGCATCACGTTAGTGTGATCTCTGTGTGTCGGAGCTTCAAGCTTGCCCAACAATCATAATCAAGTTATGAAATTTAACAGACACGTGAAGAATTACATTCCAAGTTCCTCCAAGGAGTGCCGGACCAACCGGGCTGTGGTGGGTATGTGGGCCTGCGGGCCGCTCCAAGCAACAGCCTGGTGGACCAAACTCTCACAAGTCAAGCCTGGCCTCGGGCCGGGCTTGGGGAGTAGAAGAACTCCCAAAACCCCATCAACCAGGTATCAACCAGGTAAGTTGTGCTAGTCGAACACCACCCCCCCCCCCCTCCTCCTAACCATGCAGCTGTGGTGATTACGAAGCCACTTCCCACACGGAGCCTCGTCACCAGAGAACACTCTTATACACACTTGGGCATGGCCAGGTCCTCCATAATGCATGACGAGGGAGCCTTACCCAGTACGTGAATGGAGAAGCTATCTGAGATTACGGGGAGGGGAGGATGATTCTGGTGAATATGTGATGAAGAGGGTTGGGTGGGGGGGTTCAGGTGGTGGTTCCCACTGGGTGGGGTTCGTGTCAACATTAGGTGCGTCTCTCTGGGGGAACCTGCATGTGGGGGTTCGCCCAGTAATGAGGTGGCACCATCTTGGACGGCTGCCACGACAGTCAAGACCCTTGAAAGAAAACAAGTCATTGTTACATGGTGGTAGTCTCTTGGCGTCACAACTGGGAATATAAATGAGACGTCGAGGTGTAAGTGGAGTGGACCAGTGTTTTGTTATTCACAGTCTTGGCCGTCACACTACCACCCTGCCAGCCGTCACACTACCACACTGCCAGCCGTTACATCGTCACCCTGCCAGCCGTTACACCGTCACCCTGCCAGCCGTCACACCGTCACCCTGCCAGCTGTCACACCGTCACCCTGGCAACTGTCACACTACCACCCTGCCAGCCGTCACACTACCACCCCTGCCAGCCGTCACACTACCACCCCTGCCAGCCGTCACACTACCACCCCTGCCAGCCGTCACACTACCACCCCTGCCAGCCGTCACACTACCACCCCTGCCAGCCGTCACACTACCACCCCTGCCACCCGTCACACTACCACCCTGCCACCCGTCACACTACCACCCTGCCACCCGTCACACTACCACCCTGCCACCCGTCACACTACCACCCTGCCACCCGTCACACTACCACCCTGCCACCCGTCACACTACCACCCTGCCACCCGTCACACTACCACCCCTGCCAGCCGTCACACTACCACCCCTGCCAGCCGTCACACTACCACCCCTGCCAGCCGTCACACTACCACCCTGCCACCCGTCACACTACCACCCTGCCAGCCGTCACACTACCACCCCTGCCAGCCGTCACACTACCACCCCTGCCAGCCGTCACACTACCACCCCTGCCAGCCGTCACACTACCACCCCTGCCAGCCGTCACACTACCACCCTGCCACCCGTCACACTACCACCCTGCCAGCCGTCACACTACCACCCGTCACACTACCACCCTGCCACCCGTCACACTACCACCCTGCCACCCGTCACACTACCACCCTGCCAGCCGTCACACTACCACCCGTCACACTACCACCCTGCCAGCCGTCACACTACCACCCCTGCCAGCCGTCACACTACCACCCTGCCACCCGTCACACTACCACCCTGCCACCCGTCACACTACCACCCTGCCACCCGTCACACTACCACCCTGCCACCTGTCACACTACCACCCTGCCAGCCGTCACACTACCACCCCTGCCAGCCCTCACACTACCACCCTGCCACCCGTCACACTACCACCCTGCCACCCGTCACACCACCACCCGTCACACTACCACCCTGCCACCCGTCACACTACCACCCTGCCACCCGTCACACTACCACCCTGCCACCCGTCACACTACCACCCTGCCACCCGTCACACTACCACCCTGCCACCCGTCACACTACCACCCTGCCACCCGTCACACTACCACCCTGCCACCCGTCACACTACCACCCTGCCACCCGTCACACCACCTAAAAAAAAAATTCCTTCCCAGCAAGAATGGCTAAATTATATTTTGCTTTAAGATTGAAATATTCCCTTCAGATGGTCTCCTTGGCCTCGACCCACTGGATACGGGGTTACATAAAGACAAAGGTAACTGCAGAAGGCCTATTGGCCCATACGAGGCAGCTCCTATATATAACCACCCAATCCCACTCATATACATGTCCAACCCGCGCTTGAAACAATCGAGGAACCCCACCTCCACCACGTTACGTGGTAATTTGGTTCCACAAATCAACAACCCTGTTACCGAACCAGTATTTACCCAAGTCTTTCCTAAATCTAAATTTATCCAATTTATACCCATTGTTTCGGGTTCTCTTTCATTTATATATTAAAGATTTCACATCTGGAATAGAACACGTTCTGGAACCTTGAGGTGAACCATACGGTTCTACGGACTAGAGTCTCCAGAATCTTTCTTAGAGAGTTTAATGAATGAGAAAATTGCTAGGCTAATATGACCCTAGCAGCTAGCCTGACGGCTGAGTTGACAGCGCTCGGGATTCGTAGTCCTGGGGATCCGGGTCCGATCCCCGGTGGAGGCGGAAACAAATGGGTAGATTATCTTTCACCGTGATGCCCCCCTGATGACTTGGCAGTAAATAGGTACCTGGGAGTTAGACAGCTGCTACGGGCTGCTTCCTAGGGGAGGGGGGGGGAGGGGTGTAACAAACAGGAGGCCTGGTCGAGGACCGGGCCGCGGGGACACTAAGGCCCTGAAATCATCTCAAGATAACCTCAAGATAGGATCATATTGCCAAGTTGATACCTTTTTAGACCCGAGTTTGGCATGTCATTTCGGCCCGCCTCTCAACTGTCTATGAATCAACTGTTTCTAATTACTACATATATATATATATATATATTATATATACCCTACAACTCTCAGATACCTATTTACTGCCAGAGGCATTACGTGAAAGGCCACGTGCCCAATCATTTCTGCCCCGCCTAATTACCTAATTATTTTAAACACGTAATATATACCCGACCTGAACCTTAATATGTAATGGAACGATTATGTGTCGCAATTTTACTTAATATGTAGAAACACCCCAACCGCCTCGTGTGTTGAGTGCTAAGTAACCCGCTACACTGTCCAACAGTGTAGCAGGTGTCTAATACTGTGTCCAACAGTGTAGCAGGTGTCTAATACTGTGTCCAACAGTGTAGCAGGTGTCTAATACTGTGTCCAACAGTGTAGCAGGTGTCTAATACTGTGTCCAACAGTGTAGCAGGTGTCTAATACTGTGTCCAACAGTGTAGCAGGTGTCTAATACTGTGTCCAACAGTGTAGCAGGTGTCTAATACTGTATCCAACAGTGTAGCAGGTGTCTAATACTGTGTCCAACAGTGTATCAGGTGTCTAATACTGTATCCAACAGTGTAGCAGGTGTCTAATACTGTATCCAACAGTGTAGCAGGTGTCTAATACTGTATCCAACAGTGTAGCAGGTGTCTAATACTGTATCCAACAGTGTAGCAGGTGTCTAATACTGTATCCAACAGTGTAGCAGGTGTCTAATACTGTATCCAACAGTGTAGCAGGTGTCTAATACTGTATCCAACAGTGTAGCAGGTGTCTAATACTGTATCCAACAGTGTAGCAGGTGTCTAATACTGTATCCAACAGTGTAGCAGGTGTCTAATACTGTATCCAACAGTGTAGCAGGTGTCTAATACTGTATCCAACAGTGTAGCAGGTGTCTAATACTGTATCCAACAGTGTAGCAGGTGTCTAATACTGTATCCAACAGTGTAGCAGGTGTCTAATACTGTATCCAACAGTGTAGCAGGTGTCTAATACTGTAACCAACAGTGTAGCAGGTGTCTAATACTGTGTCCAACAGTGTAGCAGGTGTCTAATACTGTATCCAACAGTGTAGCAGGTGTCTAATACTGTGTCCAACAGTGTAGCAGGTGTCTAATACTGTGTCCAACAGTGTAGCAGGTGTCTAATACTGTGTCCAACAGTGTAGCAGGTGTCTAATACTGTGTCCAACAGTGTAGCAGGTGTCTAATACTGTGTCCAACAGTGTAGCAGGTGTCTAATACTGTGTCCAACAGTGTAGCAGGTGTCTAATACTGTGTCCAACAGTGTAGCAGGTGTCTAATACTGTGTCCAACAGTGTAGCAGGTGTCTCGGTCCACATGACGTTCCTCGGGGCAAAATTAAGAAAAAAAAAATCAGTGTAAACTTGGAGATGAGAAGAAAAAGAAAATGGGACACAAGTGTGTGTCCTGAGCCTGTTGTTTTATGGGTGGTACAACTCTACCAGTTATACCACCCGACCAGTCGACCAGGGCTCAGGTCTTTGGTCCCGCTGGGTATGGTCGGTGGTGTTTGGGGGCCTGAGGCCTAACGACCTCTGGAGGGTTATTAAGGTCACCACGATAGCTTACTAACCAATAAGTGTAGATCTCGTGTCCATTTTCTTTCTTCACTATAATATTCCTCAACATGGTGGAGGACTAAAGCAAAACTCTGGGAGCATATATATAGGGAGAAGCTGCGTTCACCGCTGCTGTGTGTCATGTTCCTGTGCCCCTCTCAAGTGGTAGGTCAATATTTATGGAGGAGTCTGTGCTTCCGTCCCTTCCTTCAGTCTTCCTTCTCCTCCCACGTCTGTCTCTCCCTCTCTCCTTCGCTGCCAAAGCTTATATGACTGTCTAGTGAAGAGGTTGTGGAGGGAAATTCGCCTTCATCAGAGCTAAGTAGAATGAAGATCAGAATGAATCGTAGTTCATTCAAAGTAGAATGAATCTTCATTCTACTTTGATGAAGGCGAATTAGCCGAAAACGCGTTAAGCATTCTTTATTTTTCACATGAAGTTATTCTGCAGATATATATATAATATATATATAAATATATATAATATAAGAGAGAGAGAGAGAGAGAGAGAGAGAGAGAGAGAGAGAGAGAGAGAGAGAGAGAGAGAGAGAGAGAGAGAGAGAGAGACAGAGACAGAGACAGAGACAGAGACAGAGACAGAGACAGAGACAGAGACAGAGACAGAGACAGAGACAGAGAGACAGAGACAGAGAGACAGAGACAGACAGAGATAGACAGAGAGACAGAGAGACAGAGAGAGAGAGAATGGGTGGCAGCACCAAGCCCTGGAGCATCACAGTAGTAACCTCTCTCCACCTTGCTTTCTCCTCCCTGCCTCGCCCTGTGCCTCTACCCCGTGAGATCTTCTCTCACCCAACACTCACCCAGTTTTTTCTCACGTTTGTTTAGTGGCTTTTTATGCCGGGGAGAAGAGGAGGGGGGGGGGGGGGGGGGAGGGGGTTATCGAGCACTTTCTGGTAAGCGAGGAATACACGGCCCACCTTTCTCCCCCCCCCCCCATGTTATCACGCATTTCGTCGAATAACACAAATTCGTTAGGCATGATCTACCTTTCATGAAGTCCTGTTGATGATTAGAGATAAGCAAGGTTTCTCCTTATACCTTGTCTAGTTCCTTGAATGGAATGGTTGCCAAAGCGCCTCTTATACTTATATTCGACTTGAGAATGGTCCAGGATGGACCGAAACGTCGTCGTCCCTTCACTTTCTAGTGTGTGGTCTGGTCAACATATTTCAGTCACGTTATTGTGACTCCTCGTCTGCTTATACTTATACACTATTTCTTACACTCGCCCAGCGAGTGCAAGAAATATTGCTGGAACAACCGTGAACACCAAGAGAAAACTGGATAGTTTTCTTCAAGATGTGCCGGACCAACCGGGCTGTGTTAGATACGTGGGCCTGCGGGCCGCTCCAAGCAACAGCCTGGTAGACCACGTTACACAAACCAGTCTGCACTACCCAACAGGTTGTCAACCCGGAGCGACCATCACTCTGGCCTAACAGGACTTCAGGGTATATACCAACAGGATGAAACAATTAGTCTGTCGCCTATCCAATAATGAAGAAGAAGGGCTTCAGGACGGTCCGTCTAATTACCACAAACTACACAAACTTCAGAAAGCTTCCTGGCAATACGTTAATAATGAATAAATATGATATATTTACTCATTATAATGTTGGTGCTGAATGTACAACACGAAAAAACAATTTTAATCTGAAAAAGTATCTTTTTATAAAGAAATTAGACGAAAATAAAAAGCTGGTGACGCCAAATCAAGTCGACGATCCAAGCGTCGGTTAGGTTAGGTTTGGTTAGGTTAGGTCAGCCTAACCTAACATATCATATTTATTCATTACTAACGTATTGCCAGGAAGCTTTCTGAAGCTTGTGTAGCTTGTGGTAATTAGACGGACCCATCAGAACTGCCTTCAGGAACCTGTGTAAGGAATCATTCAGAACCTTGTATACCACATATGTAAGACCAATCCTGGAGTATGCGGTCCCAGCATGGAGCCCGTATCTTGTCAAGCACAAGACGAAGCTGGAAAAATTAAGTTCAGAGGTATGCCACTAGGTTAGTCCCAGAACTAAGAGGCATGAATTACGAGGAAAAGCTGCGCGAAATGCACCTCACGACACTGGAGGACAGAAGAGTAAGAGGAGACATGATCACTACCTACAAAATTCTCTGGGAAATTGACAGGGGTAGATAAGGATAAACTGTTTAACACGGGTGGTACGCGAACAAGGGGACACAGGTGGGGACTGAGTACCCAAATGAGCCACAGGGACGTTAGAAAGAACTTTTTACGTGTCAGAGTAGTTAACAGGTGGAAAGCATTAGGCAGTGATGTGGTGGCGGCTGACTCCATACAGGTCTGGAGTGAAGTCAGGCAGGTCTGACTTCATGCCGACCTGCATGAAGCGAGACCGTCGCTCTACCGTCCAGCCCAAGTGGTTGGGCCACCATTCCTTCCCCCCGTCCCATCCCAAATCCTTAACCTGACCCCTTCCAAGTGCTATATAGTCGTAATGACTTGGCGCTTTTCCCAGATAGTTCCCTCCCCCTTCCAGCTTCCATCTATACCGTCCGTTCTCTCTCAATATGAAGAGGCTGTTCTTGTCCACCGCGACCATTACCCTGAGTATTTTGCATGTAGTGATTATGTCCCCTCCACTCTCACGTGGAAGGGAAAGGAGGTGGAGGGAAGGGCGGTGAAGGGAAAGGAAGAGTTGTGGAGGGGAAGGACGGGGAATGATTAAGGCAGGGGGTGGGTGGGGATGGCTGTAGGCAAGCAAAGACAAGGCAAATTATGAGAGGTAAAGGCTAGGTGGCGAGCCTCAGGCCATAGGAGGGATGGTGGAGTAAAGGGCGAAGGATAGACAAGATGCTGCAGGAGGAGCGGTGGGGAGGTGGGGAGGGGGGATAGGGAAAGGAACCATCGACCCCTCAGTGGCCATCCCCACTCCCTTCCCCTATCCCCTAACCCCCTACCCCGCCGCAGGTAAACACCAGCCCACCCTCGCTACGACCTCCATCCCATTCTCGGCACTGAAACGTACCAGGAACCTCGATCCTCTAAGTTAAGAGGATCTACACTATCCCCACTATCTACTCTATCCACTATCTCACTCTACTCTAACCCCACTCTATCGCTCATCTGGCAACCACGTGGATATGACCCCATGTGACCTTAAAAAAAATAAAAACAAGAAACATCACAGGAAACCCCAAAGGAGCTGGTTGATGGGTACGGTGGCTGGTTGACGAGTACGGTGCCTGGTTGACGAGTACGGTGCCTGGTTGACGAGTACGGTGCCTGGTTGACGAGTACGGTGCCTGGTTGACGAGTACGGTGCCTGGTTGACGAGTACGGTGGCTGTGATGCAGTGAAGGAGGGTGCGTCACGCTCCTGACCATCAACCAAGGCCTCGGTGGGTCCCCCGTAATCATCAAGATTCCAGACATGATTATCGCATGATTCATCAGTTCCCTCAGCCCGTCCCTCAGCCTTCCGTCCGTTCATCAGGTTCAAGTTCAGCCTTTTTAACTGACGTCTTAGAAATGGTATTTAAAAAAGTAATATTTAAGTCTTCAAAATCCGTAGAATTTCTATGCGCCGCTCTGATGTGGTGGAGGCAGACTCCAGACACAGCTTCACGCAAGTGATGTGGTGGAGGCAGACTCCAGATACAGCTTCAGGCAAGTGATGTGGTGGAGGCAGACTCCAGACACAGCTTCAGGCAAGTGATGTGGTGGAGGCAGACTCCAGACACAGCTTCACGCAAGTGATGTGGTGGAGGCAGACTCCAGATACAGCTTCACGCAAGTGATGTGGTGGAGGCAGACTCCAGATACAGCTTCACGCAAGTGATGTGGTGGAGGCAGACTCCAGACACAGCTTCACGCAAGTGATGTGGTGGAGGCAGACTCCAGATACAGCTTCACGCAAGTGATGTGGTGGAGGCAGACTCCAGACACAGCTTCACGCAAGTGATGTGGTGGAGGCAGACTCCAGACACACACAGCTTCAGAACAAGTGATGTGGTGGAGGCAGACTCCAGATACAGCTTCAGGCAAGTGATGTGGTGGAGGCAGACTCCAGATACAGCTTCAGGCAAGTGATGTGGTGGAGGCAGACTCCACACACACAGCTTCAGGCAAGTGTTGTGGTGGAGGCAGACTCCAGATACAGCTTCAGGCAAGTGTTGTGGTGGAGGCAGACTCCAGATACAGCTTCAGGCAAGTGTTGTGGTGGAGGCAGACTCCAGATACAGCTTCACGCAAGTGATGTGGTGGAGGCAGACTCCAGACACACAGCTTCAGATGTAGATGTGATAGAGCCCAAATTAGAGCCGGAAAACCTGTACTTCGGTTAACTGAATGTTGACCAGCGGGACCAAAGAGCCGAAGCTTAACCCCTCCACCCACCATACAGCCTGAGGGAACCTGCCTCACGTATTGTCTCTACCTCTTCACCTCCCTCCCCCCTCCCTCACCAGACCCCTACACACGTCAGGACACCCCTCAGGTGTCCCTACCCCCACACCCCCTTTGGCCGCGGTAGACCAAGGTGGGAGTACCCGGCTAGTGCTGTACTCCCCAGCACCCACAACACCCAACTCTTCATGTCTCCCCCCCGGCGCCAACTACCACCAGGACGTTGTTAATGTAACTCTAATGGCGTGACTCTTAACGAGAGTGAATCTTCCTGGGGCGGCACAGGAGGAAGAGGAGCGCCCATGACGGAGGTCGTCGACTCCTCTTGCACCACACCGTCGACGACGACACCCTCTCCGTGCCAGGCGCTCACAACACTACAACAACTTTTTTTTTTTTTTTTTTTTTTTTTTTGATATATACAAGAGTTGTTACATTCTTGTACAGCCACTAGTACGCGTAGCGTTTCGGGCAAGTCCTTAATCCTATGGTCCCTGGAATACGATCCCCTGCCGCGAAGAATCGTTTTTTCATCCAAGTACACATTTTACTGTTGCGTTAAACAGAGGCTACAGTTAAGGAATTGCGCCCAGTAAATCCTCCCCGGCCAGGATACGAACCCATGACATAGCGCTCGCGGAACGCCAGGCGAGTGTCTTACCACTACACCACGGAGACTGCCAAAACTGCCGAAACTGTGACTATCATCACTCAAAGGCAAGCACAACCCTGCCCCACTGATCATCGTCACTGATCACAACCTCCACTTGACCTCTCCCCCCTCCACACCTCCAACGGTACACACCTTCACCCGGGGGTCAAAGGTGGCTTTCACCTGCGCTGTACCTGTACCATCTACGCCTCCATCTTCACAACGCCAGAATTGACGTCACTACAACGGCCTACTGGTCAATGCCCCGCTGGTCCGAGAGCAGTGGTGGGCGACCATCTACCTTACCCTGGAGGGTAAATCTGGCACCATGTTGGGGTAATGCCATTATTTACTCATCAAGGAGATGACGAAAATGTCATGTTCAGAGCACACGCTGTTGCCCGTTTAAATTTGGCGCCGAGTTTCATGCGCCATCTATGTAAACAGAGAGCAGGCTGGCTCCGCTGCTAGACACTCACTAGTAACCAGTAACCAAGTGATGCCTCTATAATGATGTGTACAATATCTGGACAATCAAAATCCTTCCTAAAAACGTACAAGAAGAGAAGGAAGGAATTATGAGATAGCGCCAAGCGATTACGACTACACAGCACTTGGAAGGGATCAGGATAAAGATTTGGAATAGGACGGTTGGGGGGGGAAGGAATGGTAATGAATGCGTACAAGCTCGTGGCTTGCCCGAAGGGCTGACAACAGGTACGAGGTAACCGCCAATTACACTACGCAATCCGTTGCAAGTCTCACTCCCCAAATAAGTCAGTCACAAGGAATTTGGAAGTCAAGAGCGTTAAATCAAGAGTATTAAATTCTACACAGAGCTGCCATAATAAAAATAAATAGATTATCTTGATTCCATTTCACATCCATCCATCCATATTATATATCTATATCTATATCTATATCTATATCTATATCTATATCTATATCTATATCTATATCTATATCTATATCTATATATCTCTCTCTCTCTATATATCTCTCTCTCTATATATATCTCTCTCTCTATATATCTCTCTCTCTCTATATATCTCTCTCTCTCTATATATCTCTCTCTCTCTATATATCTCTCTCTCTCTATATATCTCTCTCTCTCTATATATCTCTCTCTCTCTATATATCTCTCTCTCTCTATATATCTCTCTCTCTCTATATATCTCTCTCTATATATCTCTCTCTATATATCTCTCTCTATATATCTCTCTCTATATATCTCTCTCTATATATCTCTCTCTATATATCTCTCTCTATATATCTCTCTCTATATATCTCTCTCTATATATCTCTCTCTATATATCTCTCTCTATATATCTCTCTCTATATATCTCTCTCTATATATCTCTCTCTATATCTCTCTCTCTATATATCTCTCTCTATATATCTCTCTCTATATATCTCTCTCTATATATCTCTCTCTATATATCTCTCTCTATATATCTCTCTCTATATATCTCTCTCTATATATCTCTCTCTATATATCTCTCTCTATATATCTCTCTCTATATATCTCTCTCTATATATCTCTCTCTATATATCTCTCTCTATATCTCTCTCTATATATCTCTCTCTATATATCTCTCTCTATATATCTCTATATATCTCTCTCTATATATCTCTCTCTATATATCTCTCTCTCTCTCTCACATTCCTTGTTATCTTCCCTCTAATACGACTCCAGAGTAGGTTCCGCTCCTCCTCCTCTGCCTTAGAGGCAATATTCACTATTTCCTGGCGGCTTTGTGGGTTGCTGGGTTCCTGTAGCGCCAACAACATCGTCCTTGATAGATTCTTATAAATCAACTTGGGGGACCTCGCCATAAATCTGAGAAAAACAGAATCTCAGCTTTCGTCTTTTGGAATTTAATGGGATTTGTCTTGCCAGGGGGGGGGGGGGGAAGGAGAAAGACAGAGACAGACAGACAGACAGAGGGCATCCTTGGAGGACCTAGCCTTCGTGGGAAGACCCTGACAAGGACCTCGTCTAGAGGAAAGGGGAGGGGAGGGGGTCCTCTCAACAATGAGTCTCAAGACTGCCATTGTTCCTACTATACTAACGACCATTCACAACTTGCCGCTAATGTATAATTAACACCCCATAAATATATTAAAACAAATTTGCGGAAATAATCTAGTCCCGACAGTTACAAAAAAAAATAATGTGGAAAAATGTCAATGTTTTGGGATTTCTTGGCAAATGAAGTGCTCGATTTCCGTTGAAAACAGACCGCCGCGCACAACGGCTTAGTAACCGAACAACAGAAGCCAAGCTGAAGAGGTCAGAGACACCAGGACCGTTGACCCTCAGGACCAATAGGAAGGCAAGCAACAGGTCAAGCACCTGCATGATTATTTTGCAAGAAGGAACAAGCTATAGGATGATGTTTTCAGAGTCCTCTCTCGACACAACACAAGAGAGCAGTGATCGTGCCAGCAAGCTCATTGCCCCTCTTGTGTGGTGGTGTTATGTCTCTCTCTTGGTCTTCCTCTAGAGTAATCTTTTCCTGTCTTTGCTCTTCACAAGGCGCCGCCGTCTTGTTCAATCTCATCTATGCACAATATGTTCAACATGAGCCTTAGTCGAGGGCCGTCATACCCAACATGAATCCTTAGGCCTGAAGGCACCAGGTATGTGTGTGTAACAAATACATGTAGTAGACATAATAGACTAAAATAAAATTGACTAGAACGGCGGGGTCCAAGAGCTAATAGCTCGATTTTGCAGATACAAATAGTAAATAAATACACACGCGCACCCACGCACATCAGTACAGGCTTAGAAATGCCTCAATACAAACTATAAACTTATACAAATCTGCTTTCATAGTTCAGCGACAAAACTCTCACAGCCCAGGGGCCAGATTCACGAAAGCAGTTACGGAAACACTTACGAACCTCTTGCACCACACCGTCGACGACGACACCCTCTCCGTGCCAGGCGCTCACAACACTACAACAACTTTTTTTTTTTTTTTTTTTTTTTTTTGATATATACAAGAGTTGTTACATTCTTGTACAGCCACTAGTACGCGTAGCGTTTCGGGCAAGTCCTTAATCCTATGGTCCCTGGAATACGATCCCCTGCCGCGAAGAATCGTTTTTTCATCCAAGTACACATTTTACTGTTGCGTTAAACAGAGGCTACAGTTAAGGAATTGCGCCCAGTAAATCCTCCCCGGCCAGGATACGAACCCATGACATAGCGCTCGCGGAACGCCAGGCGAGTGTCTTACCACTACACCACGGAGACTGCCAAAACTGCCGAAACTGTGACTATCATCACTCAAAGGCAAGCACAACCCTGCCCCACTGATCATCGTCACTGATCACAACCTCCACTTGACCTCTCCCCCTCCACACCTCCAACGGTACACACCTTCACCCGGGGGTCAAAGGTGGCTTTCACCTGCGCTGTACCTGTACCATCTACGCCTCCATCTTCACAACGCCAGAATTGACGTCACTACAACGGCCTACTGGTCAATGCCCCGCTGGTCCGAGAGCAGTGGTGGGCGACCATCTACCTTACCCTGGAGGGTAAATCTGGCACCATGTTGGGGTAATGCCATTATTTACTCATCAAGGAGATGACGAAAATGTCATGTTCAGAGCACACGCTGTTGCCCGTTTAAATTTGGCGCCGAGTTTCATGCGCCATCTATGTAAACAGAGAGCAGGCTGGCTCCGCTGCTAGACACTCACTAGTAACCAGTAACCAAGTGATGCCTCTATAATGATGTGTACAATATCTGGACAATCAAAATCCTTCCTAAAAACGTACAAGAAGAGAAGGAAGGAATTATGAGATAGCGCCAAGCGATTACGACTACACAGCACTTGGAAGGGATCAGGATAAAGATTTGGAATAGGACGGTTGGGGGGGGAAGGAATGGTAATGAATGCGTACAAGCTCGTGGCTTGCCCGAAGGGCTGACAACAGGTACGAGGTAACCGCCAATTACACTACGCAATCCGTTGCAAGTCTCACTCCCCAAATAAGTCAGTCACAAGGAATTTGGAAGTCAAGAGCGTTAAATCAAGAGTATTAAATTCTACACAGAGCTGCCATAATAAAAATAAATAGATTATCTTGATTCCATTTCACATCCATCCATCCATATTATATATCTATATCTATATCTATATCTATATCTATATCTATATCTATATCTATATCTATATCTATATCTATATCTATATCTATATCTCTCTCTCTCTATATCTCTCTCTATATATCTCTCTCTATATATCTCTCTCTATATATCTCTCTCTATATATCTCTCTCTATATATCTCTCTCTATATATCTCTCTCTATATATCTCTCTCTATATATCTCTCTCTATATATCTCTCTCTATATATCTCTCTCTATATATCTCTCTCTATATATCTCTCTCTATATATCTCTCTCTATATATCTCTCTCTATATATCTCTCTCTATATATCTCTCTCTATATATCTCTCTCTATATATCTCTCTCTATATATCTCTCTCTATATATCTCTCTCTATATATCTCTCTCTATATATCTCTCTCTATATATCTCTCTCTATATATCTCTCTCTATATATCTCTCTCTATATATCTCTCTCTATATATATCTCTCTATATATATCTCTCTATATATCTCTCTCTATATATCTCTCTCTATATATCTCTCTATATATCTCTCTCTATATATCTCTCTCTATATATCTCTCTCTATATATCTCTCTCTATATATCTCTCTCTATATATCTCTCTCTATATATCTCTCTCTATATATCTCTCTCTATATATCTCTCTCTATATATCTCTCTCTATATATCTCTCTCTATATATCTCTCTCTATATATCTCTCTCTATATATCTCTCTCTATATATCTCTCTCTATATATCTCTCTCTATATATCTCTCTCTATATATCTCTCTCTATATATCTCTCTCTATATATCTCTCTCTATATATCTCTCTCTATATATCTCTCTCTATATATCTCTCTCTATATATCTCTCTCTATATATCTCTCTCTATATATCTCTCTCTATATATCTCTCTCTATATATCACATTCCTTGTTATCTTCCCTCTAATACGACTCCAGAGTAGGTTCCGCTCCTCCTCCTCTGCCTTAGAGGCAATATTCACTATTTCCTGGCGGCTTTGTGGGTTGCTGGGTTCCTGTAGCGCCAACAACATCGTCCTTGATAGATTCTTATAAATCAACTTGGGGGACCTCGCCATAAATCTGAGAAAAACAGAATCTCAGCTTTCGTCTTTTGGAATTTAATGGGATTTGTCTTGCCAGGGGGGGGGGGGGGAAGGAGAAAGACAGAGACAGACAGACAGACAGAGGGCATCCTTGGAGGACCTAGCCTTCGTGGGAAGACCCTGACAAGGACCTCGTCTAGAGGAAAGGGGAGGGGAGGGGGTCCTCTCAACAATGAGTCTCAAGACTGCCATTGTTCCTACTATACTAACGACCATTCACAACTTGCCGCTAATGTATAATTAACACCCCATAAATATATTAAAACAAATTTGCGGAAATAATCTAGTCCCGACAGTTACAAAAAAAAATAATGTGGAAAAATGTCAATGTTTTGGGATTTCTTGGCAAATGAAGTGCTCGATTTCCGTTGAAAACAGACCGCCGCGCACAACGGCTTAGTAACCGAACAACAGAAGCCAAGCTGAAGAGGTCAGAGACACCAGGACCGTTGACCCTCAGGACCAATAGGAAGGCAAGCAACAGGTCAAGCACCTGCATGATTATTTTGCAAGAAGGAACAAGCTATAGGATGATGTTTTCAGAGTCCTCTCTCGACACAACACAAGAGAGCAGTGATCGTGCCAGCAAGCTCATTGCCCCTCTTGTGTGGTGGTGTTATGTCTCTCTCTTGGTCTTCCTCTAGAGTAATCTTTTCCTGTCTTTGCTCTTCACAAGGCGCCGCCGTCTTGTTCAATCTCATCTATGCACAATATGTTCAACATGAGCCTTAGTCGAGGGCCGTCATACCCAACATGAATCCTTAGGCCTGAAGGCACCAGGTATGTGTGTGTAACAAATACATGTAGTAGACATAATAGACTAAAATAAAATTGACTAGAACGGCGGGGTCCAAGAGCTAATAGCTCGATTTTGCAGATACAAATAGTAAATAAATACACACGCGCACCCACGCACATCAGTACAGGCTTAGAAATGCCTCAATACAAACTATAAACTTATACAAATCTGCTTTCATAGTTCAGCGACAAAACTCTCACAGCCCAGGGGCCAGATTCACGAAAGCAGTTACGGAAACACTTACGAACCTGTGCATTTTCTCAATCTTTTACGGCTTTGTTTACAATTATTAAACAGTTAATGAGCTCGGAAGCACCAGGAGGCTGTTTATAACAATAACAGTTGAATGGGAAGTTTTCATGCTTGTAAACTATTTAATAAATGTAACCAAAGATTACAAAGATTGAGGAAAGATGTACACGTTCGTAAGTGCTTGCGTAAGTACTTTCGTGAACCTGGCCCCCTGGACCACTGGGCCAGCAGCCCGCACAAACACACCGCCTCCACGCATACAATACACATCTATGAGGCGGATATTGTATACCCGACACCTAATAACCTCTCATGTTGGGGGTCACGTGAATAACACACAAGCGAAGAAGCATGAATGGTCCCCCAAGCTAATGGGGAGAGCCAATGGGGAGGACTTGAATGAGTCCTGGCTGTCTGGGATCGAATACGCGTAATATATTAGCATATATTATATTAATTTATATTCGAGAAATTTCCGTTTTGAATGAACAGGATGTTAAAATTTATGAATGCGCCTGTGGGTTCGACCGCTGGATGGAATGGACTTGAATCGAGGACGGGTGTGTGCCTTGCCAATGACGGCACATCAGAGCTTCCATCAAAACATTCTGTTAATTGGTTGACGAAATGCACCCCCCCCCCCTCTCTCCTGCCATTCTTGCCAAACCCGCTGGTCAAAACATTTCAAAGTTCAGACCATTTTCTTTTTGTTTTTTTTATCAATCATGGCCGCCCGAGGTTGTTGTCTTGGGCGAGTGACTCCCAGCCTCAGCTGTTTGTTTCAGACGCAGCACCGCTCCTGTGCCAGGTAAGTTACGGGCTCACCATAGCCCGTGCTACTTGGAACTTGTTCCGAGTAGCTGAATCTATAACAACAACACTGTTTGGCTCCTCTTTTACCCCCCCCCCCCCAACCCCCATCCCCCGGACCCTCCCACGCCTTTACCCCCCCTCCCCAGGGACGTCCCCCCACGCCCCTACCACCCTCTCCCCACAGGGACGTCCCCCCACGCCCCTACCCCCCTCTCCCCACAGGGACGTCCCCCGACGCCCCTACCCCCCTCTCCCCACAGGGACGTCCCCCCACGCCCCTACCCCCTCTCCCCACAGGGACGTCCCCCCACGCCCCTACCCCCTCTCCCCACAGGGACGTCCCCCCACGCCCCTACCCCCTCTCCCACAGGGACGTCCCCCCACGCCCCTACCCCCTCTCCCACAGGGACGTCCCCCCCACGCCCCTACACCACCTCCCCAGGGACGTCCTCCCACGCCTCTACCCCCTCTGCAGGGACGGCCCCCTACGCCTCTACCCCCCCTCCCCAGGGACATCCCCCCACGCCCCTACACCACCTCCCCCCCCCTTTCCAATTTCCTCACCAAACTGAACCTGTGGGTGATGGTGGTGATGCTCACCTAATAATGCTTACCTGACGACACTGTAGGAGAGAGGCTCAAGTAGGTCTATTGAGACAAGATGATGCATCTTAGAGGGATAGAGGAGCTGAGGCTATGTCTATCCCCCCCCACCCCACCCCCGAGAGGGAGGTCTAGCCTAAATGGTCGGCTTACCTGTCCCTTTGTGTACCTGGCGCAGCTTGGGTTGGTTTTGTAACTTTGTTAACTCTTGGGTTCTTTTTATCCACGACTTTGTTAACTGTTGGGTTTTTGGACGGTCTCGCTTCATGCAGGTCGGCGTTCAGTCCCCGACCGTCGAAGTGATTGGGCACCATTCCTTCCCTACCCCCTTTTTTTTGGGAGTAAAGAGGAAGGAGAGGCATAGGCGAAGGGAAGTATAGAAGTGGGAAATAGTGAGATATGAAAGCAGGCGGGCTGTCCGCCTACCTATCCCTCCCCGTTCCATCCCAAATCCTTATCCTGATCCCTTCCCAGTGCTATATAGTCGTCATGGCTTGGCGCTTTCCCGACAATTCCCTTCCCTTCTTGGGTTCTTTTTATCCACGAATTGTGTCGTTCCACTTTCGTCCAAGTGGTTGGGGATCATTCCTTAACCTCCGTCCCATCCTAAATCCTTATCCTGACAGGGGCCTGACAGTTTAGTGGACAGCGCCTGGGATACGCAATCCCAAGGTTCCGGGTTCGATCCCCCGGTGGAGGCGAAAACAAATTGGGCAGAGTTTCTTTCACCCTGATGCCCCTGTTCACCTAGCAGTAAATAGGTATCTGAGAGTTCGACAGCTGCCACGGGCCGCTTCCTGTGCAATGTGTAGCAAAAGGAGGCCTGGTGGAGGACCGGGCCGCGGGGACGCTAAGCCCCGATATCATCTCAAGATAACCCCCTCAAGATTCCAACTGATACAAAGCTGCAATGGCTTGGCGCTTTTCCCTGATAATTCAAGTCATTCCACTTTTTAACCACATGAAGAAAATCCGAACACTTCCTATGACGACGTTTCATCTCTTAGTACAGTTGGCTTCGTTCTGAACTTGCAATCGCGGATTCCGCGTTCGATTCCTGAGCGGGAGAGAAATGATGGGGACAAGTCTCCTTTCCCCCTAATGGGCCTGTTCACCTAGCAGTAAATAGCTACTCAGTATTTAGGCAACTGTAGTGGGGGGGGGGGGGGTGCATTGTTAGGAGTGGGGGTGTGTAGTTTAACCTCAGTGGGGGGGGGATCTTGATATAAGCCAACAATATATATTCACAAGCGTCCTGTCCCCAACATAACGAATGATTAAAAAGCCACAACATTTCCCCCATTTAATAGTTTGTTGTTATAAATTCAGCTACTGAGAACAAAAAGTTCCAGGTAGCACGGGCTATGGTGAGCCCGTAGTGGACTTACCTGGCACAGGAGCGGGCCTGGTACTGGGCCCCCCCCCCCCCATTTAGGATTCACTTAACTGTTTGTTCTGGAGATGATGAACATAGCCCACTGCATGGGCAGTAAGACGCGACATCTCGTGAAGGCTTGAGCGCCAAGGACGGTAAAAGTGTATAAATCGTGACCCGGGGTCGAGGCACGGGGTCACACACCACCAGCACGAGGTCACCACGACTCTGGGTCAAATGAGGATGGCACCTCGGGTCACAGCAAGTCATTTTCGGTCCGTCTAATTGCCCAAAACTACTTGAGGGAGCCGGTCGGCCGAGCGGACAGCACGCGGACTTGTGATCCTGTGGTCCTGGGTTCGATCCCAGGCGCCGGAGAGAAACAATGGGCAGAGTTTCTTTCACCCTATGCCCCTGTTACCTAGCAGTAAAATAGGTACCTGGGTGTTGGTCAGCTGTCACGGGCTGCTTCCTGAGGGTGGAGGCCTGGTCGAGGACCGGGCCGCGGGGACACTAAAAGCCCCGAAATCATCTCAAGATAACCCAAAGTTTCCTCGCATTAAGTAATGAAGAACTATGATATATTTAATATAGAACTAAGATATATTTATATATTTACTCACTATATAATGTTGACACTGAATATAGAACATAAAAAAAACATTTCTTTTACTCTGAAATAATATCATTTTATAACTAAATTGGCTCCATCTAATTACCCAAAAGCCACATGTACAAATCATAGTAATATGATGTTTATGTCATATTCTACATTCAGCACCAACGTTAGAGTAAATATATCATATTTCCTCATTACTTACGCAAGGCTATCTTGAGGTTATCTTGAGATGATTTCGGGGCTGTAGTGTCCCCGCGGCCCGGTCCTCGACCAGGCCTCCACCCCCAGGAAGCAGCCCGTGACAGCTGACCAACACCCAGGTACCTATTTTACTGCTAGGTAACAGGGGCATTCAGGGTGAAAGAAACTTTGCCCATTTGTTTCTGCCTCGAGCGGGAATCGAACCCGCGCCACAGAATTACGAGTCCTGTGCGCTATCCACCAGGCTTCGAGGTCCCTATAGGACCTATAGGCTAAGAGGCTTCGGGTAATTATACGGACCCTGGTGGTGGCTGTACCAACCCTCCAGAGGTTGACAGCTTTAACTCTAACACCGGATTCAAGGACCAGTTAGATGCGCTGTTAGATCAGTTTTGAAAATGTTCAGCACACACCTGCAGCTGGTGTGTTGACAAACCTGCCAGCCCACACCTAAATTACCCATAAAACAGGTTTGGGTGAAAATATGAAGACGGAGGAAATAGATTTACGGCATCCAGTTCACACTGTGTATAGTACAAGTGTTAATGTCAGCTGTGCCAACAAGCGGGTGCGCTCGCACGCACGCACGCAGCCATAGACGGGTGGTACGCGAATAAGGGGACACAGGTGGAGACCGAGTACCCAAATGAGCCACAGACACACTAGAAAAGCCTTTTTCAGTTGTCAGAGCAGTTAACAGGTGGAATGCATTAGGAAGTGATGTGGTGGAGGCTGACTCCATACACAGTTTCAAATGTAGATATGATAGAGCCCAGTAGGCTCAGGAACCTGTATACACCAGTTCAGTCTATGCACAACTGTGGATGATTTCTACAAGATGTTACGCATCATGGCTTCTAATATTGACAATCATGGTACCTTCTCCTCTTAAGGAATCAGCCCAAACAACCCTCCACCTTACCAGGCACGCCCACGGAACCCTCCACCTTACCAGGCACGCCCACGGAACCCTCCACCTTACCAGGCACGCCCACGGAACCCTCCACCTTACCAGGCACGCCCACGGAACCCTCCACCTTACCAGGCACGCCCACGGAACCCTCCACCTTGCCAGGCACGCCCACGGAACCCTCCACCTTACCAGGCACGCCCACGGAACCCTCCACCTTACCAGGCACGCCCACGGAACCCTCCACCTTACCAGGCACGCCCACGGAACCCTCCACCTTACCAGGCACGCCCACGGAACCCTCCACCTTACCAGGCACGCCCACGGAACCCTCCACCTTGCCAGGCACGCCCACGGAACCCTCCACCTTACCAGGCACGCCCACGGAACCCTCCACCTTACCAGGCACGCCCACGGAACCCTCCACCTTACCAGGCACGCCCACGGAACCCTCCACCTTACCAGGCACGCCCACGGAACCCTCCACCTTACCAGGCACGCCCACGGAACCCTCCACCTTACCAGGCACGCCCACGGAACGCTCCACCTTACCAGGCACGCCCACGGAACCCTCCACCTTACCAGGCACGCCCATGGAACCCTCCACCTTACCAGGCACGCCCACACTGGCCCCCCCCACCTGACCAGGCACGCCCACACTGGCCCCCACCTGACCAGGCACGCCCACACTGGCCCCCCCCACCTGACCAGGCCCGCCCACACTGGCCCCCCACCTGACCAGGTACGCCCACACTGGCCCCCCCCCACCTGACCAGGCCCGCCCACACTGGCCCCCCACCTGACCAGGTACGCCCACACTGGCCCCCCCCCCCACCTGACCAGGCACGCCCACACTGGCCCCCCCCACCTGACCAGGCCCGCCCACACTGGCCCCCCACCTGACCAGGTACGCCCACACTGGCCCCCCCCCACCTGACCAGGCCCGCCCACACTGGCCCCCCACCTGACCAGGTACGCCCACACTGGCCCCCCCCCCCCACCTGACCAGGCACGCCCACACTGGCCCCCCACCTGACCAGGCCCGCCCACACTGGCCCCCCACCTGACCAGGTACGCCCACACTGGCCCCCCCCCCCACCTGACCAGGCACGCCCACACTGGCCCCCCCACCTGACCAGGCACGCCCACACTGGCCCCCCCCCCACCTGACCAGGTACGCCCACACTGGCCCCCCCCACCTGACCAGGCCCGCCCACACTGGCCCCCCCCCCACCTGACCAGGCACGCCCACACTGGCCCCCCCCACCTGACCAGGCACGCCCACACTGGCCCCCCACCTGACCAGGCACGCCCACACTGCCCCCCCCCCCCCACCTGACCAGGCCCGCCCACACTGGCCCCCACAAGGGGAAGCACCGCCACCAGCTATATCGGGACACGAGGCAGCTGCCAACCAACGCGACAAGACTCGTCCTTGTCTACGCTGCTCAGACACTCATCAACCTCTCAAAAGGAATCAAAACCTCCTTGAAATTATAGAGGAAAAAGGGGGCAAGAAGAGCACCAAATGGGCACCCAAATTGGACGAAAATTGAACAATAACTGTTGCAAATAACCCCAAACTGCCAGCATCTGACAGCATTTACACACGGGAGCCGGTCGGCCGAGCGGACAGCACGCTGGACTTGTGATCCTGTAGTCCTGGGTTCGATCCCAGGCGCCGGCGAGAAACATTGGGCAGAGTTTCTTTCACCCTATGCCCCTGTTACCTAGCAGTAAAATAGGTACCTGGGTGTTAGTCAGCTGTCACGGGCTGCTTCCTGGAGGTGGAGGCCTGGTCGAGGACCGGGCCGCGGGGGACACTAAAGCCCTGAAATCATCTCAAGATAACCTCAAGATAAGATCCCTGGCACTCCAGATCACAAAGGTCCAGGATGCAGCTACTGAAGAGAGAGAGACAAGTCGTTCAAGACGGAAACTTAGAGGAGACAAACAAACCATAAGGCGTGAAGAGAGAAGGTGATTGACTAGTGTAGCGAACTACCCGTCACCGACGACAGTTCCCTGTTGACAACGGCACCAGTGTCGTTCATCACTACTACTTGGTTATAAAGGTTAACACACCCCACAGTGCATTAGTCGCGCTCGCTCTCTCTCTCTCTCTCTCTCCTCCCTCTCTCTCCCTCGCCCATGCAGAGAAAGAGTGCACCTGCACGCACACACACACACATTAGAAAGAATGTTGTCAGTGTCAGAGTAGTTAACAAATGGAAATGCACTAGGAAGTTATGTGGTGGAGGCTGACTTCATACACAGTTTCAAGAGTAGATATGATAGAGCCCAGTAGGCTCAGGAACCTGTACAACTGTTGATTGACGGTTGAGAGGCGGGACCAGAGAGGCGGGACCAGAGAGCCAGAGTTCAACCCCCGCAAGCACACCTTAGGTGAATACACACACACAAAACTGTGTAGTTAGTGTGTGTGTGTGTGTGTGTGTGTGTGTGTGTGTGTGTGTGTGTGTGTGTGTGTGTGTGTGTGTGTGTGCGCGCGCGCGCGCGCGCGCGTGAAGGCGCCGCTCACATATCTCCATAATACTTCGTCGCTCACAAAAAGTCTGATGATCTGTTTTCGGTGTGTTAAATGTTTTTTTGTATCGCCCGGGCATGAAGGATTTGGCAACGCTGCAATTGATTATTCATTCAGTGTGGCGGCTACATATGGAGGCACGTACGGTGAGGGGGGGGGGGGGGGAGAGGGGGTATATTTGTTGTTGTTATTGTGGCCGGGGATGGTAGTGTCGTGGTGGGGGAGGGGGGGGGGGATGTACCCGCCACGCCCCCCACCCCCTGTGTAGGGGTAAACGACCCCCCACTCCCCCCTCCCTCCGCTTCCAGCCTTGTTGACTTGTTCTTCATTTTCAGCGGTCCATCTTCGTCCATCTTAGCAATTTTTTTCCTTAGAATCATTTTACGTTATTCTATCGCCCCCTTGTTCCACCATCTTCCCTGGTTTGTGGGTTTGTATTCACCTGAGGTGTGCTTGTGGGGGGTTGAACTCTGGCTCTCTGGTCCCGCCTCTCAACCGTCAATCAACTGGTGTACAGGTTCCCGAGCCTACTGGGCTCTATCATATCTACTCTTGAAACTGTGTAGTGTGTGTAAGTGTAAATATGATAAGAGCCCAGTAGGCTCAGGAATCTGTACACTTGTTGATTGACGGTTGAGAGGCGGGACCAAAGAGCCAGAGCTCAACCCCCGCAACCACAAATAGGCGAGTACACACACACGCACACACACTGAGTACTATTAATATCAGCCTACATGCCACTCCTGTGTGGCAACCTTCCCAGTCAACCTTGACAGTGTCCGCCACACACACACACACACACACACACACACACACTTGGCAGTTCAACACAGCCAAACAACACAAGGCAAAACACACCCGTACTCCCCCCCCCCCCCCCCCCGCTGACTGAACCCCAAGCTTTACCTAGACGAGCTTTACACCACCTTAGATGTATCTAACTGGCTTTACCTCACGTCTTAGCGTGTACCCCGGCCCCCCCCCCCAGGACCCGGGGGGGGGGGCGTGTACCCCGGCCCCCCCAAGACCCGGGGGGGGGCGTGTACCCCGGCCACCCCCCAAGACCCGGGGGGGCCGTGTTCCCCGCCCCCCCAAGACCCGGGGGGGGCCGTGTACCCCGCCCCCCCCCCAAGACCCGGGGGGGCCGTGTACCCCGGCCTCCCAAGACCACGACACCCGGTCTATTGGCATGACCAAAAGTGGCACACGTACAAATGTGGCATGACCAAAAGTGGTACACGTGCATATGTGGCATGACAAAAAGTGGTACACGTGTATATGTGGCATGACGAAAAGTGGTACACGTGCATATGTGGCATGACAAAAAGTGGTACACGTGCATATGTGGCATGACGAAAAGTGGTACACGTGCATATGTGGCATGACGAAAAGTGGTACACGTGCGTATGTGGCATGACCTAAAATTGCACAGACAAACGGTGCATAACCAAAGTGATCAGTAATGAGAGCACAATTAGTAAGAAGTGACCTAATGGTGTAGTCGGGTAACTAACATCACTGCTGCTGCTGCTGCTGTTGTGTGGAAGAGACGACGTCCCTGCACACACTCAAACACAACACGAGATTGTTTTTGGGGGGAGGGAGGAGGACAGAAGCTACGAGTCTACACTGATAGGTTACCGGCCAGTCATCGTTAGGAGCCGAGTGCCCGTACAACAAGAGACTGAGAGCTGGAGCCACGCTCAGACACTGATTAGGGTCTAAGACTAAATATTATATATATATGCGAACAAGCCTGAATGGTCCCCAGGACTATATGCAACTGAATTATATATTATATATTATATATATATCCCTCTGGAACTTGGTGGCAGGTTAGTTTGTGATCGCTTCAACCATTGCTATTAGCACAGACAACTCTTACTACATTTGTATGTGAAACTTCGTCTTGAAGGCCCACGAGCTGTGAGCGTTACTGTACACTAGGCTTTAGAAGTGAGGAAGACACAAAAGTGGTCTGGGTGTAGAGGGGGCGGGTGGGCGGTGGGCAGCCTAGTGCATGAGCGGGGGTATCATACCTAGGCGTTACAGAATAATTGAATGGTCAAGTGGGAATAAATCTTGATAGACAAGCCCAATGATATGTTGTCAGACAGTAACTAAGTTCGAATTGACAGGCTGACGAGGGCCGTCAGCCTGTCAAAAGTCCGTTTGCTTCAATGCCTTCAGACAATTTAAAAATAGGCGACAAAGCGATGACAACAGCTGACAGCATCAGGCCAATTGTGGTGGTGTTGGGGGGGAGGTGGGGAAGAGGGTGGTTGAGGCTTGTCTGGGGGACTTTGTGCACTCCACAATATAACCCGTGACACCCTACAGGGCGGGACTAAGCTCCTAAGCTGCTCCTCCTATTCCTCCAGCTTAGGGGGAATAAGGTAGTTTGTATCAGACAAGGCAAGAGTGTCCCTCCCTCCCTCCACCAGCTGTCCTCGACGCAAGAACATGACAGCATTCTTAATTCTATTTTGAGATTTGTAAAGAATTGTAGCTCAGTAATGAGAGCTGGACTGGTGCACTAAAAATACTTTAATTGATCATTAGATAAATACGATGTATAGTGAACAATATTGTATATCAGATTAAATACAATCAAAAACTATTTTATCCTGCAACAGAGGAGAGGCTTTGTCGAAAGAAGCAGTTGGTAGAATTGAAGAAATTATTATAATTATATATATATATATATATATATATATATATATATATATATATATATATATATATATATATATATATTTATTTATTTATTTATATATCGTGACGATAATCTCCTTCAAGAGATTGAGCCTGCTCTTCCCTCCAAAATTCGTCGTTATAAATCTATATACAACTAATATGGAAGAAATATCCAACAAAGACAACATCTCCAAGGTTTGCCAGAGCGCAAAACGTATGCAGCCAGGAACACCTGCTCCACCTCGAACCGCCAAACTACCTGTCTGTCGCCTGCCCATCGCTGATTGGCTGCGGGTCCAGTTGCACCTGCCCTCCACCCACCACACTACCTGATGTCTGGGGCCACACGACCGCCAGACCTCAGAATATCCAGTGCTTTCAACAAGTTAACACGTCTCGTTGGTAGACTAAACTGTGGCTTACGTGTACTAAGAGAGGTGGCAGCTTAAAGCCAATATTCCTGCACCCATATTTACATTGTTATACACTTGTTATTACTCACTTGTCTTAACGTAACTCTTCATTTTGCCATTTGCTTATTCTTATTATTTTGATTGATTGATTTTATGATACGAATTTGTATGTCCATTTTATTCATGTTTTGCTTTTCTAACGTAATTAAAATTTCATTGTTAAATTTACTTGTGTTTTGTGTCTTCCCATTACCTTACCACAGACGAAGTTCCAGATTTTCTATTTTTTGTTTCTATATGTGACGAGGCCATACCCCTAGCTTTTGAACAGCCGAACACCAACGCGTTACCGTCACAATATAGATGTCGAGTATTCATCAAGAAAACCCAATCTTAACAGCAGATTCAAGTTAGATAAATTAATATTAAAAATAACATACTACCACTATCAAGTATACTACGACGACTACCAGGTAGCGTCGGTTATGCCAAAATGGTCAGTTTTACAATTAGAATTTGCCGATGTATAATTTAGTCGTTCTTGAAACAGAACCTGCCAAGGATGGTCCAAGAAGCCTACCGCAGGGCTCCCCTCTGCCAGCTCATGCTCCTGCTGTACCTACTCAGTACTATACTATACTCTCTGAAATTAAGTATAACTAAGTTATACTCAGTTATACTTAAGTGCAAAAAATGAAACTTACCTTTTATAACCAAATCAAATGGCAAAATTAACAAAAAAAAAAATAAAGATAATTAAATACAAATTAAATCTAACCTAAAGCTAACCAAGTAATGAATGTAACCAAATCGATGTACTAGGAAATAGTAGCGACTCGAGGAATTGACACAATGTCCCATTTTCTGTTTTGGGTCCTCTGATAAGTTAGCATAAGCGCACCTTAGTGTGAGTTTCTTATGAGTGTGTACCAGCCGTGTTGGAGTCGGTCGGCCGAGCGGACAGCACGCTGGACTTGTAATCCTGTGGTCCTGGGTTCGATCCCGGACGCCGGCGAGAAACAATGGGCAGAGTTTCTTTCACCCTATGCCCCTGTTACCTAGCAGTAAATAGCTACCTGGGAGTTAGTCAGCTGTCACGGGCTGCTTCCTGGGGGGTGGAGGCCTGGTCGAGGACCGGGCCGTGGGGACACTAAAAAGCCCCGTAATCATCTCGAGATAACCAGTTCCAGCCCCGCTCCTGTGCCAGGTAAGTCCACTACGGGCTGACCATGGCCCGTGCTACCTCGAACGTTCTGCTCCCAGTAGCTGAATCTATAACACCACCAACGAGAGTTTCTTGACGAGTGGAAATCTTGAGGACCACGTGGAGGCCTGGTCGACGACTGGGCCGCGGGGGCACTAAGCCCCGGAAGCCCCTCAAGGTAACCACTAGAAGAAGACTTACCTGGCGGAAGATGATGTCAGCGTCGGCGGAGTAGCGGGTGGTGTCCTCGCCACCTTGAAGGAGCACCACACTCCTGGGGGCCGGGTTATGTTTGACCAAGCGCTTGAGGAGGCGCTGGCGGTTCTCGGCGTGCAGGGTCATGGGCACCCTGAGCGTGTGCTCGCCCATGTCGAAGTAGGCGGCCCCGGCGGCGTAGCGGGGAGCTGCGGGCCTGGGGAGTGTACAGTACACGTTATCATCATGTAGTAGTTAGCACACAGTAACCCCTATGTACACACACGTGTATGGCTCCTCCTGCACCTAGCCGTGTTGCACCTAGCTATGATGCAAACTCCTGCACCTAGCTGTGTTGCAGACTCCTGCACCTGTGTTGCACCTAGCTGTGTTGCAGACTCCTCCTGCACCTAGCTGTTGTAACACCCAGGACCTCCCCCCCCCCTTAGAGTTCACACCCAGGGAAGCCTTCTCCAAGAGGTCAGCCCAGATGACCTCCAGTTTATCTTGTATATTTATTAAAAATTCCTGGGTTAGTCTTAGTCAGCATAGTTTCAAGTATGTAATATTTCATGCAAGGAAATTAGACTCCAGATTCTTATGTGTAAACATCCCTGGATCTCCCCCTTTTGGCCAGGTCAGAGGTCAGACACACGTAATTAATAACTCCTCTCTTGAAGAGTGTATGGTGAATGTCAAACAAGCTTATTGAAATATTTCTTGAGTGTTTGTACACGTGTGGCCGAGCTTTTACATTCTTGGGGCAGGTAGCAACAGCAGATCTCCCCCTCCCCCCTGTGGGGGTTGTATATAGAGGTCCTATAGGGACTTAGTAAGGACAGAGTGCCGGACACCGGGGTCCAGAGAGGGCTGTGAAGACCATCTCGGCCAGGGAGAGACAGGTCTTAAGGTAACGTGTGTGATCTCTGAGGTTTTGTTCCATGTCCAAATTTCGTAACTTTTTGCCAGTGTTAGAGTAGGATTTATAAGTGGTGATTGACATAATTTTGGTCTCAATAAACTCTTGTAAATTTCCCGTCTGTGTCAATTGTTGAATCCTCTTAGCCTTTTGGATATAGTGGCTGACAACTGTTTTCATAATTAATGACAGTCATAGAAAGTACTCTCCAAGTCAAGCAATGTTTCTTGCCTCGTTGCTTGATATAGTCTCAATGGTCAAAGGCAGATGGTGGCAGCGTATTTAATCCTTGTGTTAGCATTTCCTTATTGGCAGTGTACTTTGTAGTCCCGGTGTAACCATCATATGTCAGCCCATAACAGTGTTACCAAGTGCAACCAATGGGGAAGTATTACTCAGGATAAGTAGTGTTTACATTATTAGTTTAGTGTTCCATTATAGTGGTGTTACAATTGGGGGTGTTACACTGTTACAAACCCACAACACGTGAAGAATAAAGGAACCTTCAGAAGGCCTACTGGCCTACTCCAGGCAGTTCCCAATTATATCCACCCATATTTGTATTAACGTAGTTAGGTACGTCCACCCACACTCTTCATATGTCTATCCTACAATTTAAACAACCCAGCGATCCCACGGCAGTTATCAGGTAATTCGTCCCGTTTAACGAACAACCCTGTTTCCAAACCAGTATTTACCCAGGTCAATAGTTTCAATATATTTAAAAACCCTATTAATATCCGGGTAAAAAGCCCCACCCAGGCACCTGCAAATACAGATACCTGTCACTTTACCCCAAATTTCCGAAGCTTTATAAAAAATATTAAACTTACATACATACATATATATACATATACATATTTTATATAAAATTTTCACATTTAAAAGATAAACTTTTCCACGAAGTAACATTGAAAGTTCAACAGAGTAATCCAACATCAAATACCAGCACGAATCACTAGTCTCTCGACCTCATTTATAATTCACGGCCTAAACCAATCATCAAGCCGGACACACGCACACACACATTGAAAAACTTTGCATCTGATCTCTTTGTAAAAGGTGTTCGACCTCCTGATTACCTCCGTATTATCATCTTTGCCTTTTACCAGAACTGCCGTAATTAGTGCCAACTGTTTATTGCTTGTTTGTCTAGTATTTGCAGCCTGTGACATTTACAAGAGGTAAATTACCCCCTGGTGAACACCTCCCAGAGTTGAGAGGCACGAGTTACAAGTAAAGGTTGCTGGGACTCAAACGTCACCGAGAACAGATTCCATAATCACGGCATACAAAATACTTACGTCTTTCCCTGTTATATTTCTAGCATGGGGGGGGGTGGATGTTTAGTTCACTTAAGTGTCAGTCTTGCGAAGGGAACGTCGAAAATTTTGTGGGACTTTCAATGTAAATTTGGAGAGGTGTAGTTTACATGCTGGCGCTGCTTATCCTTGTACGGGTCTTACGTAGGTGGTGAATGTTATGAACGATGTTTTCTCTTGATCTCTGAAGGCTGCTCCCAGACGTGGCAACATATGCAACACCTGTTATCACCTCTTTTAGTTCATTATGTGCGAGTGTTTGCCTTAGGCTTATACTGGGGTGCTTACCTAACAGTGCTTATTGTTTGCCTTAGGTAAGCACCCGCGTACAGCCCAAGTATTTCCTTCCCTCCCTACAACTCATCTGAGTTTCCAGTGGCCAGCCATATTGCCTCATGCTGTGATTACTGAAATGCAAACATTTCTCACTTGTATATCTCGCGAAATTTTACCCGAGAATCAGTCTTGATATTGTCACCCTCCGCCCCATCCCAGCCTGTTTCATCATGGTGAAGCTCAGCTCTGGGGCCCCAGCTTGGTTACACCTCCAGCTTCGTGCTTTTAAAATACATCCGCGGCACATTTCACGCTGCGGATGTATTTCTCAGCTTCATGGTGTATAGTAATCTGAAGGTGAAGCCGTTGTGAGAAGGCGCCAAGCCAGACTGTCTTCTTGAGGCTCCTATCAGCAGTCATGCCACCTGCATAAGCAGACTGGAATGTGCATAGGCACGCCTGTGTGTACTCTTATACACGCTTGAAGGATGAGGTTTAGCTCTTGGGCCCGTATCTTTCAGCCACCGGTTTCCTGCTGCAATGGCGCCTGGCACTCTCGTTTTTCACCGCACCAACTCGTGAAAGTACATATGGAGGAGCTAGCCTGCAGCGGAGGAGGAGCTAGCCTGCAGAGGAGCTAGCTGTAACCTTCCCCTCTACCCCTACTTGCTCACTAGTCTTACACTGAAGAAGTGATTTCTTGCACCCATTTGCCACGTGCCAGTTCCTAGTGTCCACCCATACCCAGTCACCCTTCCCTTGGGATTTATCCCAGCCAGTTTCACCCTGGTGCTGCTCGGCTCTTCATGCTAAATATTTCGGTTCTGTCTACTTTATCACTGTCTCTAGGGATCATGTATGTTGTGATCATGTCATCCATTTGCCTCTATTTCCAGCATGGTAAGGTCTCGTGCTCCCCGCCTCTACCCGCAGCTCAGTTCTACAAGTTCAGGGAACAGTCTTGTGGCAAACTTTTGACTTTATTATCTCAGCTTTGTGGTTGGTTGAGCGAGATTGTAACATTGGAGCTAAATATTCTATTACCAGCATAGACTAACAGTGTACATTAAATATTCTATTGACATACGTGTTTGTACAGTACGTATGCATATGTACATGTCTGTGTACATGTGTATGTACAGTACATGTCTGTGTACATGTGTATGTACAGTACGCATGCATATGTACATGTTTGTGTTCATGTACATATGCATGCGAACTGTACATGCACATGTATGTACACATATGTACAGTATGCATGCATATGTACATGTGTATGTACACTACACATGCATATGTACTTGTATGTATACAAGTGTATGAACAGTATTCATGCATATGTATGTGTACATGTCTATGTACATGTGTATGTACACTATGCATGCATATGTACATATGTGTGCACATGCACATGTTTGTATGCATGTATGTGTACGTGCCTGCATGTATGCAAAAAGAGTATATTCAGTTTCTGATTATCGGAGACAAGACTATAAGGCTTATCGAGGTTCCCCTTTACCAATTACCGATTCCCCTCCCCCCCCCCCCCCCACCCAGAAGCCACCCACAACAGTTGCCTCTCTCCCGGGTTCCTGTGAATAGCGAGATCATGAATAGAACCCGGAACCCTTAGGTTGTGTGCGTGTATGTATGCCCATGTGCATATATGTGGATGGATGCATGTAATTACCTGTATGTAGTTACAGGATGAGAGCTACGTTCGTGGTGTCCCGTCTTCCCAGCACTCTTTGTCGTATAAAGTTTTGAAACTAGTGACGTTTTGGCCTCCATGGGTGTATTCATCTAGCCGAGCTTGTGGGGGGGTTGAGCTTTGCTCTTTCGACCCGCCTCTCAACTGTCAGTCAACTGTTTACTACTTTTTTTTCCACACCACACACACACCAGGAAGCAGCCCGTGACAGCTGACTAACTCCCAGGTACCTATTTACTGCTAGGTAACAGGGGGATTCAGGGTGAAAAAACTTTGCCCATTTGTTTCTGCCTCGTGCGGGAATCGAACCCGCGCCACAGAATTACGAGTCCTGTGCGCTATCCACCAGGCTACCAGGCCCCTACGAGGCCCCCATGCCCCTGTGTGTGTGTACTCACCTATTTGTGCTTGCAGGATCGAGCATTGACTCTTGGATCCCGCCTTTCTAGCTATCGGTTGTTTACAGCAATGACTCCTGTCCCATTTCCCTATCATACCTAGTTTTAAAAGTATGAATAGTATTTGCTTCCACAACCTGTTCCCCAAGTGCATTCCATTTTTCCACTACTCTCACGCTAAAAGAAAACTTCCTAACATCTCTGTGACTCATCTGAGTTTCCAGTTTCCACCCATGTCCCCTCGTTCTGTTATTATTACGTGTGAACATTTCATCTATTTCCACTTTGTCAATTCCCCTGAGTATTTTATATGTCCCTATCATATCTCCTCTCTCCCTTCTTTTCTCTAGTGTCGTAAGGTTCAGTTCCTTCAGCCGCTCTTCATATCCCATCCCTCTTAACTCTGGGACAAGCCTCGTCGCAAACCTCTGAACCTTCTCCAGTTTCTTTGTGTGTTTCTTCAGGTGGGGGCTCCATGATGGCGCGGCATACTCTAAGACGGGTCTCACGTAGGCAGTGTAAAGCGCCCTAAAAGCCTCCTCATTTAGGTTTCTGAATGAAGTTCTAATTTTCGCCAGTGTAGAGTACGCTGCTGTCGTTATCCTATTTATATGTGCCTCAGGAGTTAGATTAGGTGTCACATCCACTCCCAGGCCTCTTTCTCGAATCGTTACAGGTAGGCTGTTCCCCTTCATTGTGTACTGTCCCTTTGGTCTCCTGTCACCTGATCCCATTTCCATAACTTTACATTTACTGGTGTTAAACTCCAGTAGCCATTTCCCTGACCATCTCTGCAGCCTGTTTAAGTCCTCTTGGAGGATCCTACAATCCTCGTCTGTCACAACTCTTCTCATTAATTTTGCGACATCCGCAAACATTGACATGTATGATTCCACTCCTGTAAACATATCATTTACGTAAATTAGAAAGAGGATTGGTCCCAGCACCGATCCTTGAGGTACTCCACTTGTTACTGTTCGCCAGTCCGACTTTTCGCCCCTTACCATTACCCTCTGGCTCCTTCCTGTTAGGTAGTTCTTCACCCATACTAGGGCCTTTCCGCTTACTCCTGCCTGCCTCTCAAGTTTGTATAGCAGTCTCATGTGCAGTACCGTATCAAAGGCCTTTTGGCAGTCAAGAAATATGCAGTGTGTGTGTGTGTGTGTGTGTGTAATTACCCAAGTGTAGTTACAGGATGAGAGCTACGCTCGTGGTGTCCCGTCTTCCCAACACTCTTTGTCATATAACACTTTGAAACTACTGACGGTCTTGGCCTCCACCACCTTCTCACCTAACTTGTTCCAACCGTCTACCACTCTGTTTGCGAAAGTGAATTTTCTTATATTTCTTCGGCATCTGTGTTTAGCTAGTTTATATCTATGACCTCTTGTTCTTAAAGTTCCAGGTCTCAGGAAATCTTCCCTATCGATTTTATCAATTCCTGTTACTATTTTGTATGTAGTGATCATATCACCTCTTTTTCTTCTGTCTTCTAGTTTTGGCATATTTAATGCCTCTAACCTCTCCTCGTTGCTCTTGCCCTTCAGTTCTGGGAGCCACTTAGTAGCATGTCTTTGCACCTTTTCCAGTTTGTTGATGTGCTTCTTAAGATATGGGCACCACACAACCGCTGCATATTCTAGCTTTGGCCTAACAAAAGTCGTGAACAATTTCTTTAGTATATCGCCATCCATGTATTTAAAAACAATTCTAAAGTTAGAAAGCGTGGCATAGGCTCCTCGCACAATATTCTTTATGTGGTCCTCAGGTGATAGTTTTCTATCTAGAATCACCCTTAGATCTCTTTCTTTATCAGAATTCTTTAAAGATTTCTCACATAATTTATAGGTTGTGTGGGGTCTATGTTCTATTCCACATTCCATAACATGGCATTTATTAACATTAAATTCCATTTGCCAAGTGGTGCTCCATATACTTATTTTGTCCAGGTCATCTTGAAGGGCATGACAATCATCTAAGTTTCTTATCCTTCCTATTATCTTAGCATCATCAGCAAACATGTTCATATAATTCTGTATACCAACTGGTAGATCATTTATGTAGACAATAAACATCACTGGTGCAAGAACTGAACCCTGTGGTACTCCACTTGTGACATTTCTCCAGTCCGATACATTGCCTCTGATCACTGCCCTCGTTTTTCTATGTCAGAAAATTTTTCATCCATGATAGAAGCTTACCTGTCACTCCTCCAATATTTTCCAGAACAACCTCTTATGTGGAACTGTCGAAAGCCATTTTTTAGGTCCAGATAGATGCAGTCAACCCAACCATCTCTTTCCTGTAATATCTCTAATATCCCACACATACACACGCGTGTGTGTGTGTGTATGTGTGTATGTGTGTATGTGTGGGGGGGGGGGGGTGTGCGCGCGCCTATAATCGCTTGTGGAAACTGCTGGCATACCCAAGATCCCTCCAGAGCATCATAACAGGTTTTCCAGCACTAGGTTTTTTTTTTTGTAGCCTCCAAATAACATTTCCATATGCCCGAAACGCTGTGCGTTCTAGTGGCTTTACAAGATTGTAAATACCATGCTATATATTCCCACAAACCCAATGTACCTTCTTGTATATAAATAAAATAAATATCCCTATCAGGCAACGGGAGGAGGGAGGGCCAAAGCTCCCCCACCCCTACCCCCCATCGCCAGATGGGTGGGAAGGTCCCATATACCATCAGCGGATGGATGGTGAGGTCTCCACCCTTCCCCCCCCCCCCCCACACACACACATTGGATGAGGGGTGTATAATTTTTTTTTGCCCACGCGTTTAAACCCCTCCCCCCCCCCAACTCCCTCCACACCGGACCCTGAGCAAGGCGAAACACCGTAAACAAAAAACAAAAAACACCTTGTCCAGGTAACGAGAAGACTTCCCTGCTCGCTAACGTAATACACATTGGTTAAATCAACATCGATAGCTTAGGAGAAGTGTCACAGTTTCTAGTATTTATCATATAAACATAACACAAACCTTCACACACACACACACACACACACACACTCCTCAAGAGCTATTCAATAACAAACATGTAAGATCTAATTTCCATATATGTGTTGACCAAAAAGTAACATTCCCCACCTCGTTCACTTGTCCCCAAACTGACGGTAAGAGAGCAAACTGGTTTGGCGGGTCCAAAGAGCCCAAGCTCAACAAGTAGGCGAGAACAACTAAGTGAATACATTGGAGAGGTGTATATATAAATTATATATTATACATAATATATAGTATATAATATATATTATATAATATACGTATATTACATAATATACATTATATAATATTATATAATATATTATGTAATATATATTATATAAATATTATTATACTAAATTATATACAAGATTATATACGTTTTTGTAGAACACCAAAACAACAAACAACTTGTTTACATGCTGCCGTTGTCAGCACCAGATAAGGAGCCGCTGATAAGGGAATCACCTGACCAGCGCTGCCACACAGCCTCCTGCACTCTCCCCATAACCTCTTTTTAACAAATTAAGCTGGAGAGAGAGAGAGATAGAGATAGAGATATACAGAGAATCAGTAAACACAGAATAGGTCACTGGCCTGTTGAACGCAAGAGCCACCACAAATATAATGAACATTATATTGGCGCATCTCAATCGTGTTAACGGCCCTTGGCTGCCTTCCTCGGTACGGGGTACGAAAATAAATATCAATTTACCACTTAATATGTCTATAAATATAAAAATAACGTACACATATTTCCCCCCTAGAAAAAAATGGCTAAATCCGAGCGCAAACTTTACTTCCATGTCAAATATTCCCCAAGTCGCACTGACCAGCTGACCGTCATCCCTCCAGTGTAACCACGTGTTCTGCTCTTCACACACTACTTAGAACGTCAAAATGTAACCCAGCTACTGCCCAATCACCATAAAAGTCAATCGACGGTACAAGCTCGAGCTGTCATCGCCGAGCACAGAACAAAATGTTTGAGAAACAAAACTCACGTCTTGTCGTTGGAAGCCATGGTGGGAGGAGACTCGTTGCGCACCACCGCCTCCCAGCTGTGTTGTGACGGGGGCTAGCGCGCGGGCCTCCTCCACCACCACCTCCTCCCTCTCATTCTTATATTATTATTTACATATATACACAAGACTTTTTACAGTCTTGTAAAGCCACCAGCACGTGTAGCGTTTCGAGCAGGTCCTTAATCCTATTTTTACTCCGGAATACGACCCGCCAAATCGTTTTATCAACCATGTAACCCATACACTTCTGGGTGAACAGAGCCTACGGTTAAGAATTAGCGCCCAGTCAATCCTCCCCGGCCAGGATACGAACCTGGCTAAAGTGTTTAGCGAAGGGCCAGGCAAGTGCTTTACTACTGCGTCATACATTTATGTACAAGAAGGTACATTGGGCAGTGAGAATATTATTATTAATAAAATAATAGTAATAATAATGTTTTTTTCAGGTAAAAGTACATACATAGAAAATGAGTTACAAACAAAGTTGGATTTCTAGAGCTAGTAAATTTTGTTTACTAAAGTCGATTTTACTATGCCTAAAGCCACTAATAAAGCCTTTCGGGCATATTGACATTTGCTCGCACACGTGGCAAAAATGAGGAATATAAACTTAAAGAAATGCATAGACTGCCCGAATACATCCAAAACGTGTATGTGTAAAGTGGCTATTAATTGCCACTTTACAATCGAGACGAGACTTGCATCTCGTAGTCTAATCGCGGATTAGACGTCGAGATGCAAGTCTCGTCCTCGCCACACACTCAGACCTTCACAAAGCACTCAGTCGAGTGCAAAAGACTATGTAAATTACTTATATAAATTTCGCAAATACACAAGTGTGGGGTTTTTATCCTACATTGATAATAATAGCAATAATCATTTATTTACAAGAAGGTACAATGGGTTTGTGAAATTACATAATATTGGAATTTTTACATTCTTGCAAAGTCACCAACACACATACCGTTTCGGGCAGAACCTTCATCATGATGAAACAGATGTCGTGTACCAGAGAAGAAATGAAACTTAGACATAAGTATACCCGTTCACGTTGTCAACACGTGAATAATTATACTTTGAGTCAAGTATAAGAATACTTGATAACGAAGTACGACCACTGAAGGGAGGAAAAAAAAAAAAAAAAAAAAAAAAAAAAAAAAAAAAAAAAAAAAAAAAGTCGTCTGGGCTCATCACGACCTGCTAGTGACATCGTTCTACATTCATTATAAATATTATAGTAACAAAATATGTTGAATTTCTTCTTTACCGACGTAATTCCAAGAGGTTTAAGAGAATTCCCCGTACAGGAGGGGAGCGTGGAGGTACTCAGAGCCACCCGAAGCCTCATGACATTATTATTATTTTTATTTTGAGATATATACAAGAGTTGTTACAGTCTTGTACAGCCACTAGTACGCATAGCGTTTTGGGCAGGTTCCTGGAATACGATCCCCTGCCGCGAAGAATCGTTGTTTTGGGACCGTTGTAAACATTTTACTGTGTTACAGGCTACAGTTAAGGATTTGCGCCCAGTAAATCCTTCCCGGCCAGGATACGAAACCATGACAAAGCGCTCGCGGAACTCCAGGCGAGTGTCTTACCACTGCACCACGGAGACTAACGTAAGTAATGAGTAAATATAACATTTACTCACCATAATGTTGATGCTGAATGTTGAACATGGGAAAAACTTTTTTTTAATCTGAAATAATATGATTTTATAACGACATCAGACGAAACTGTATGGCAGCTGACGCCACAGGAAGTTGACGATCCAAGCGACCGAGTTATGGCTTTGGGTAATTAGATGGACCCAATTTCGTTATAGAATTATATCATTTCAGAGTAAAAATATGTTTTTTTCCATGTGGTACATTCAGCACCAACATTATAGTGAATAAATATATCAGTTCATTACTTACGATCCAGCCACTTGGACTGGACGGTAAAGCGACGGTCTCGCTTCATGCAGGTCGGCGTTCAATCCCCGACCGTCCAAGTGGTTGGGCAACATTCATCACCCTCCTCCCACCCCCCGCCCGTCCCATCCCAAATCCTTATCCTGACCCTTTCCAAGTGTAATGGCTTGGCGCTTTCCCTTGATAATTCCCTCTTCATTACTTACGTGAACAGCACATTCAGCACCGCTCCTGTGCCAGGTAAGTCCACTACGGGATCACCATAGCCCGTGCTACTTGGAACTTGTTCCGAGTAGCTGAATCTATAACAACTTAAGTGAAGCTAGGAAGCTCTGGGTCGTTGGAGGGACCGTTCAGGGCTGGTTGTTGTTGTTAAAGATTCGCTACCTGGAATAAAAAGTTCCAAGTAACACAGGCTATGGAGAGCCCGTATCAGGGCTGGTGCTAGGCTTTCTTTGCCTCGCCTTGCGAGGACTCCGGGGAGGGCTGAGGGTCCCCGCGGCCCGGTCCTCGCCCAGGCCTCATGGTTGCTAGACTGGTCAACCAGGTTGTTTGCAACCCGTCCTCGACTCAAGTCCATTCCATCCAGCGGTCGACCCCACAGACGCATTCATAAATTTTAACATGCTGTTCATTCAAAACGGGAATTTTCTCAAATATAAATTAATATTATAATGCATTAGCATATTGTGCATATATAGGCATAGGTTAGGTTAGGTGTTTAAGTTCTGTTGGCGATTATTTGTATTTGTAGTCCGTGGGTGAAGCATTTACAGCGTTGTGGTTCGAACAAAATTCGTCAGTGAAGCACTTGTTCCGGAAGTGTTCGGACGTCATCAGTTGTGAGTCGTGTATAAACCGTTTTTCATTCATAAACAGTGGGTTTGGCGGGTGGATGGAATCACTTTTGAGTCTTTGTTTGGAGGACGGGCTGTCTGTTTGACGCGGCTGCTCCCAGCATGACGTGTGAATCACAGCCTGGTTGATCAGGTATCCTTTGGAGGTGTGTATCAAGTTCTCTCTCTTGAACACTGTTACTGTGTTTCCCACACTCTTCACCCGTGTAGGCTTCCTCTCATTGGTTCATAAAGTATAGTCCTTTGAATAGGACTATACACTCGTGTTGTTGTTATAGATTCAGCTACTCGGAACAAGTTCCAAGTAGCACGGGCTATGGTGAGCCCGTATACGCTCGTGATACACCCATCGTTATAGAGTTCTTGTCCAGAGTTGTACTCAGCCAGTCTTAACTGTCAAAAGGTTCTGATTCAAGGCAATATTGGACCTGATTCCTTACGTGTTATATCAAAGTGTTATATGTTAACTAAGTAATTATCAAACGAAGGCGCCAAGTAGAGGAAACTATGTAGTACCAACCCCAACGGCCAAGATATATGTATGTGTATGTATATATGTATATATATATATATATATATATATATGTATATATATGCACATGTATGTATGTATGAGTATGTGTACGAGTATATATAACATTAATAACTGTGTAACTAGCGTCAAAAGATTGTTATTTGCTTAGTTAAACGAACTAGGGGGTTCAGTTCCTGAGCCAATTATGTGCCTGTAACCCTTTACACCACCGCCCACGGGATGGGGATGGGGTGCATAATAAAGAAACTGAATTGAATTGGCCAAGATATTATGTACTATAAATCAGTTCCCAAACATTGATGTGATATCCCGTTTTCTATTCGAGAGGGGGGCCTCGGTTATGTTAGGCTCGGCCAATTTAGAACATCATTTTAGTGACGTTGTGAAGGCTGGAGAGGACGGACTGGCCCACTGTCCCAAGGGGCCACGGGGGCCCGGTGGTGGGACCCAGCCTGGCGCCACTCACACGTCACCCCTCCACCTACTTTGTAGACTTTGTGTAACTTTCCGCCACCCACTGAAGCCTCGTGAAAGTGTGTGGGGGAGACCAGACAGCACTGTGCTTCCCTCATTATCATCCGTTGCTTAACTGACGTTTCCAATTACACAAATACGCTACTTACAATCCATCGTGATTGTAACCCTCGCTATTTCCTTAATGAGTGAATATATCGCTTAGTCGTTATCCCCCCTGGGGGCAGATAAACAAATCACTCAAATCTTATCTTTGGCAGTAAAGTATTTTGTATACACGATGATTGGTGAGGATCAAACAATAATATACACTGTACATACAAGGTATTATACACCGAGAAAATGCATACAAATTTCATTGTGTATATTTTGGGATCCTTCCCCCCCCTCCTCCCCTCCCCTCCTCTCTAAACCTCTATTATTTGACCACCAACTTCACCGGGAAATATATTCGCGAACTGCGCCTTGAGCTCAGAACACGCCAAATCTTTCTTCCCAGCTATGCTAGTATTTTAGTATTTATCCTTTTACTCCTAGAATTGTATTCCTGTTTTGTTAAGATCTTATGGAGAGCATTTAAGCAACTGCCTTTCTACTGTTAATTTGCATAAGGAAGTTTCCATCAACGTGACTCATATTTCATATTCATTTGACCCTAAAATATCGCTTAAGATATATCAATATTTCGATGCACAATAAACAGTTAAAACTACAAGTACAAAATTCCCACCAAATCTAGTGGAGGATATTAACAAAAACACATAAAAGAGAAGACATGGCATCAGTGTAGAGGGGTAGACTCGTTGTGGAAGCCCGCGTACCAGCTGTGTTTTGTTTGGGTCTAGCCGGCGAGCCTCACGCCTGTCAGGTGTTCCGGGGGCAGGTTGTAATTTGACACAAAATGGAGCGAGCAACGGTTATACTGTACATGTTGTACCTAATAGCCAGGAACGCTTACGGGCTCACTATAGCCCGTGCTACATGTACATTTCGTTCTGAGTAGCTAAATTTAAAACAACAGCAACATAGGCAGAACGTACTACTTGGCCTAGTATGCAAGGTCTAACAAGCAGAGTTTTCATGAAATTATATATTTTTCTACATTTTTGTCTTAAATGATAAAGCTTTCCAATATATGATTATCTTTCTTTTTAATTTGAATTATGTTTTAACATAGAAACATGACCAAACCTAACATAACTAAGTCAGTATTCCATGTTTTTAATTAAGTGTATAATAATAATATTTCAGATTAACCAATTTGATTGTTTTTAATACCAAAAATCACTGCTTGTAAGGCAAATCAGGCCTTGCATACTTGGCCAAGTAGTGTGTTCTGACTATTAGGCTATGCAAATTGGCTCTCAACCGTATGGTCCTCGGCTAGACTCCAGCGCAGGACGTGACTTTTGAACGTTTCCTAACACCTGATACCACTGTTCACCTAGCATAAATAGGTACTTAAGAGTTATGCAACTGTTGTGGGTTGCACCGTGGGTAGGTTCAGTCGTTGGCCTAAAAGGGGCCTTGAAAAGCCTATGAGCCTTCATGTTACCTACAAGGGGAAATATATATATATATATATATATATATATATATATATATATATATATATATATATATATATATATATGTCGTACCTAATAGCCAGAACGCACTTCTCTGCCTACTATGCAAGGCTCGATTTGCCTAATAAGCCAAGTTTTCATGAATTAATTATTTTTCGACTACCTAACCTACCTAACCTAACTTTTTCGGCAACCTAACCTAACCTAACCAATAAAGATAGGTTAGGTTAGGTAGGGTTGGTTAGGTTCGGTCATATATCTACGTTAATTTTAACTCCAATTAAAAAAAATTGACCTCATAAGTAATGAAAAGGGTAGCTTTATCATTTCATAAGAAAAAAATTAGAAAAAATATATTAATTCAGGAAAACTTGGTTTATTAGGCAAATCGGGCCTCGCATAGTAGGCTGACAAGTGCGTTCTGGCTACTAGGTACGACATATATATATATATATATATATATATATATATATATATATATATATATATATATATATATATATATATGTCGTACCTAGTAGCCAGAACTCACTTCTCAGCCTACTATTCAAGGCCCGATTTGCCTAATAAGCCAAGTTTTCCTGAATTAATATATTTACTAAAAATTTTTTCTTATGAAATGATAAAGCAACCCTTTTCTCTATGTATGAGGTCAAATTTTTTTTATTGGAGTTAAAATTAAAGTAGATATATGACCGAACCTAACCAACCCTACCTAACCTAACCTAACCTATATTTATAGGTAAGGTTAGGTTAGGTAGCCAAAAAAAGCTAGGTTAGGTTAGGTAGGTTAGGTAGACGAAAAAACATTAATTCATGAAAACTTGGCTTATTAGGCAAATCGGGCCTTGAATAGTAGGCTGAGAAGTGCGTTCTGGCTATTAGATACGACATATATATATAGGCTTTTATGAATTTATAGGCTAATCATAACAATTCAAACCAATGCTTTTCATCACAATCGATTTCACGATTTGCTCGTAAAATTTAAAACGTTACGAGATACGAAGTAATAGTAGACGAAAAATCAATCACTTCTTCGATTAATAATTACTAGTATCCATATCCAATATATTTGCAAATCTTCTGCATCTGATCATAGTTTCATTTGAGGCTAACTTCTTGTCAAATATCAAAAGAAACCTCTTGTCAAGGATTTGATTTAAAAAAATTATTTTATATTCAATTTCACAACACCACTTTACATGGAACATGGTTAACCGACGTGCATTACGCACTTTCGGGTTGCTCCCGTACGTCAACAGCCTGGTTGACCAGTCCAGCAACGAGGAGGCCTGGTCGAGGACCGGGCCGCGGGGAAACTGTCCGGAAACCATCTCAAGGTAACCGACACGAAGCCTTCCGGTATGATCTCCAGAGAACGAAAGACTATGGTTTAAGTACCAGTTATAAGAAAAAAGTACAAAGCTGGGGAGACTCTGGTGTAATGTTTTCATCGATCCTGACTGCAAAATTTAATTTGTTCACTTGTGTTCAGTTAAAATAAAAAATAGCATTACATAAGGTAAAGTATAATGCCTACTTTGTGCTTTTAAGAAATTGCAATTACCCTACGTTCAACAATGCCTTATTTTCTTTCCTTTCAATAAGCCACTAAGTTATTTATTTCCCTAGTTATTACAGGGTTCTGTTCTTTACTCGTGCATTTATGATTTAACAGACACTATCGCATTGTAAGTATTGTACCATCTAACCCCGTTCATCATGTCGGGAATTATCAAAGTTTAATAACAAGTACTGAAACAACGTGAAAGTTGTGTAGTCCAAATGCTGCAATCTTATTACTTGAGGAATCTCTTCAAGGGCGCAGTTTCCAACTACTTTAATTATCCAAAGGCTCCAAACCAGATAAGACTATGTAGCTCCAGTACTGTAGTTGACAAAATACCATGTCATTATACAAGGCAAGACGATACAAATGGGTCCACGCCATTTTATTTCTGCTTAATGGCTGTCTACCAAATTCTCTGGCAGCAATTTACACACAAGCCTAAATATAGCTTGCATGATAATCTGATTTGCATAAAGGTTAAAAACAACGTTACTGTACTTGGTTGCATTTTTTTGTTTAGAAAGTTATGTTAAATGTTAAAGAGCTGCAGTATATATATTTCAGTTCAATTGAATCTTTAATACATTTATACTACTGTAATGTATTTAGTCAACACCAACAAAATTCTTGAAGCATTTTTAAATAACATTTGCCATGATTTGCTTTCAAATTTAATTGTGCCAAACTAGTAACTTAAAAGGAACATACCAAACCCAATATACACTTTGTCTGTTTATTACAAATACACATCAGTGTCTTTTCAGTTACAGAAACTATGTTGTTTAAATGCACTAAAACATGCACTTTTAGACAATGATCTAGATGTGAGTTATGTACAATGACCTAAGCGTTTTAACAGTGCCTATGTACACTAGGTAAACATATTTCAAAAGGTGACTTAATAAATACATATCACATTTAATTCAGGATAACAGAATATGAAGAGTGACTACACGTGTATCTATAACATTGAGGAAGATCATTCAGACCAACAATGACTTATGTCGTTACATTCATTCACAAAATACTCCCATTTGTCGATGGAATTGACAAATTATTTGTACAAACTGGGATTCACTACATACAGCTGAAGTTCCAAAATCTGAGCTCAAGTTTACATACAATAAATACAATGAAAATTAGAACAAGTATTTAGAAAACGTAATACAATGTAGTTCCTGAAGTGGGGGTACAATGCATTGTTATTATACAATGAGCTTCCATGACGACGAGGCCGCCCTAACAACGTCAGGAGCACGAGTGTGTGGGGTGAGCGTTGTTCCTTTAGCAAGCTGACTGTACAGCTATTGATCTTGGCCACGTCGAATCACACTTCTGAGGGAAGTCATGACCGCCTCTAACATACCATCCACTTGTAGATTTCACTAGCCTAAGTTATTGACAATCGCTGCCAGCTTGCACAGCCCACACAAATGCATTATATAAGTGCCCCCTTACAACAGTGTTGGGAGAACAATATGAGCAATATTCAGTTAGGTACTTTAGTGGTTTGATTTTGTACCACAAAGACTAACATTACAATGTGATGTAAACAGTAAACTTAAAAGAAACAGTAACCGAAACCTGAGCTCTGAAACAGTAAAGTGGGGATATTTGTACTAGCAGTGGAACTTTGTATACTCAATTTTTCGTTCGTATCTGACATCAATCCATAATAAATAAAACTATTCCAATGCAAATCATAATTGACGATTTCACAAAAAATGGTCAATGCACTTGTACAAGATTTGAAATACAACTTGGCATTTACTTTACTTTTCCATTTAAATGCACTTTCATATGAATGTAAATTAGTAATTAACACCTTATACCACGGCATCGGAAACGAACAATTTGTTGAGGTCTTTTTTTTTTCTCCTATAGCTACTAACACCGCACAGTTTTGATCACACTAACTTCAAGGTTTATTTAGAAGTTAAAATACTAATGTTCGGGAAAATAGCATCAGATCCGTCTATTGACAAGCACACACTGAGATCAGAGAACTTGTAAGTTAACGGTAACCCCCGTACATTTGGTCACCACAACCAGCTTCTGCTCCATCCCTGACGTGAGACCTCCAGGGAAGCCGGGTATCTGTTACAGTAGTACACACTGTTGTGGTCGCCACAACTTCCTATTGCTGGTTTAAAACTGCTGCGACTTCTTCCTTCACCGTGGAGAACTGATACCGTCACACACACTTAAATCAACTAGGCTTTCTACTGTTGACAAAGAGTATTTCTGCGCTTTGGACGGGAAGCATTCGGGTCATGAAGAATGCGTTCGATGGACAAGTTGAAACACTCACACGTACCGTATAGGAATCACTAATTTAATACATATCAAGCTCTTTTGTACTAAATTCCTTTGTAGTGGAGATGGTCCTGGGATAGACAGAACGGCAGCAGTACATGCGAGAGTTAGGCTGAGCTCTCACTAGATAATGGTTGGATAGGACCACAGACACCACAGTACTCCATCGTCAGGTGTAGCGTGACGTTGTTGGGTTGGCGTGAACAGCACTAAGCTTGCTCAATTCACGACCACAGCAGGATCCGGCTTCTCGAGAGGCATTCCACACAAGATCACACGAGAGACTTGGCGTTATTGGTAACACACTGTGATGGCTGGTACACGCCTACGTGGTCCAAAGACGGGGGAGACGGGGCAGCACTAGAAATTAGACTCAATCAAACTTCTATATGGTCAAAGGGGTAAGGCGGTGTTCTGAGCTCATCGTCAGAGTCGTAATACACCCGCTGTTTAGGAGAGAGTCCAAGCTGCAGCCTCCGGACCGCCTCCTTAATAAGGTCACCATCCTTCAATAATTCTTGTAGCGCTTCGTATGGATCGTCGGAACTTCTTCTCGCTGCAAGCCCCCGACGAATACAACGACGGCCATCACAACACCCACATTTGCTCTCAGTCCGGGAAGGGACACTGTATGGAGACGCTCGGGTCCTTGCCTTCCCGCTACTTAAGTGTGCCGGTCGAGATTTTAATCTCAAGTTTTCCTTAATTTCTAACACTAAATCATCAATGTCTCTCGATAAAAAATCTTGCGTGGTAGTTGCCTTTGCCTCAGATAGGAAACACAGCTCGTCTTTGCTAGGCATTTTGAAATTGTAATGTGTCCGGCTAGCGCACAGTCTGGCGACCTTCTTCAGTGAAACTCGCTCGGCGAGTGCAGTCGCTCGCTGTTTGTTTTGGTTGTGATCGTGAGAAGCGCACATATATCCATCCGCGTGGTAAACTAGTTCCACAAAGATCGTGTACATTTTCGCAAATACTGCTCTTGTACATTACAAAAAATGCTAAATTATATAATAAAAGGAATGTGACATGGTTATATTTCATCCGAATACGCAAATTGTCCCAAGTAACAAAAATTCACACGGTACGTAGATTGTAAACACGGCGGAGGAATACTCCCAGCCTGGGGCCTTGTGTTGGGAAAAAATAGACGTAAACACCTCAACCCGCCGCGCAGAAAGCCCCGCCAGTTCCCCCATTTAATAACAAATCCTGCTACTACATATATAATATCGTACTTCTCAGCCTCACAACCTTAATTGTTAGTGTGATTGTATAAGGGTTTACTAGAGGCAGTAATTCCGCTCTAAACAACCTTTATATAATTTTCACAAACTAATAATAAACAATGCAGAGGATATGTTATATTTTATAAGAATCACGATGTTTATTTAGTTTATTTATATTAATAAAACAAAGCACGAGCTGCAAGAAAATATTGGCAGCTTGGAAATATTTCAAAACAATCCTTGTTAAACGGCTAGACCGGTCTCCATGATACACGTCACCACCAGACAATAACTGAATGGTGGTGCCGTGTACCACTCTAGTCAGTACTTTCTTTACGCAGTAACAATTGCTGTTTGATAGTGGCGATGTAGAATGTTCCTAATGTGGGCGCCCACATTGTGAACACTTAATTATTCAATATAATATAAATATGGACATAGATTTTTTTTTTTACCCTATGACTTCTGGCAACCTACCGTTCCTGCTCCCCTCCCCCCCCTCCCCATGGGTTGATAACCTACATGAACTCGTCCGATTCTCTGCTCCAGAAGCCGACCTCGTCACGTATACGTGCGACTCCATATACGTCAATACTGTGGCCATATATATTATGGCTATTTAAAGTGTTAACGTCATATATTTAAAGTTTCCCATTATTGCTGATCGTAGCGAAATTCGCTTAAATAATTAGCATAACTGAGGAAATACATTCTTACTGTAACAATGAGAGCTATTGCATATTTTTCGTCCTTGTATAACGTTTCGTAATATTTCATTCAAAAACTTAAGTATTTCAGCAGATGTGTAGTTAAGGCAACCCATCCTCTCCGGTAGTACAGTCGGCTCCGTTATCGACTCACAATCGGAAAATCAGGAAATGTAGATGTTTATCTCTGAGAATGTTTGGTAATATGTTTATTGTTTGTGATGTGTGTATATGTATGTATTAACACGATGTACTGAACGGGGTGAGAATAGCTTGAGCTACCTCATCCCTTTGTGTGTATTTTACCTCAATAAACTTATTTCAATTTCAATTTCAATCGGAAAATCAGGCTTCTAATTCCGGGCGGGACATAAATGGGCGTGTTTCCAGTCACCTAATGCACCTGTTCACCTGGCAGTAAATAATTACCCATGAGCTTGTTACAGAGTTGCATCCTGGACGAAGGATGGAAATTCGACCTGATGGGGAGGGGCAACGATGTAAGCCTAACATGTATATACGCTGGCTACCTGTCCCGATACAATGGATTACAGTATTAATTATTATTAATAGCAACTATAGCAATAATGAATAAAGTGTATAAAATAGGGTTACACCCAAAAGTGCTCACTTTTTGTATTATTGTTATTCTGAAGGACACAATAACAATTAAACAGCCTAATCATGAACAGATTAGAACTCACCTAGTTGTGCTTGCGGGGGTTGAGCTCTGCTCCTTCGGCCCGCCTCTCAACTGTCAATCAATATTGTTACTAACTATTAATTTTTTTGGCAGTCCGCAACTTGGACGGGCACAGCCTGACCTCAGCCACAGGTGTACAGGTTCCTGAGCCTACTGGGCTCTATAATATCTACATTTGAAACTGTGTATGGAGTCAGCCTCCACCACATCACTGCCTAATGCACTCCACTTGTTAACTACTCTGACACTGAAAAAGTTCTTTCTAACGTCCCTGTGGCTCATTTACTCAGTTTCCACCTGTGTTCCCTTGTTCGCGTACCACCCGTGTTAAAATGTTTATCCTTATCTACCCTGTCAATTTCTCTGAAAATTTTGTAGGCAGTGATCATGTCTCCTCTTACTCTTCTGTCTTCCTGTGTCGTGAGGTGCATTTCCCGCAGCCTTTCTTCGTAACTCATGCCTCTTAGTTCTGAGACTAGCCTAGTGTCATACCTTTGAACTTTTTCCAGCTTCGTCTTGTGCTTGACAAGGTACGGGCTCCATGCTGGGGCCGCATACTCCAGGATTGGTCTTACATATGTGGTATACAAGGTTCTGAATGATTCCTTACACAGGTTCCTGAAGGCCGTTCTGATGTTAGCCAGCCTCGCGTATGCCACAGATGTTATTCTTTTTATGTGGGCTTCAGGAGACAGGTTTGGTGTGATATCAACTCCTAGATCTTTCTCTCTGTCCGTTTCATGAAGCACTTCATTTCCCATTTCCCATTCTGGCCTCCTGTTTCCACCGCCTAGTTTCATTACTTTGCATTTACTCGGGTTGAATTTTAGTAGCCATTTGTTGGACCATTCATTCAGTCTGTCTAGGTCATCTTGTAGCCTCTTACTATCATCCTCTGTTTTAATCCTCCTCATAATTTTTACATCACCAGCAAACAATGAGAGGAACGATTCTATACCCTCTGGGAGATCATATACATATGTCAGAAACGGTATAGATCCAAGGACTGACCCCTGCGGGCCTCCACTGGCGACGACTCGCCAATCTGAGGCCTCACCCCTCACAGTGACTCACTGTCTTCTGTTGTGTATTTACCTAGTTGTGCTTGCGGGGGTTGAGCTCTGCTCTTTCGGCCCGCCTCTCAACTGTGAATTAGCTGTTACTAACTACTATTTTTTCCACACCACATACACCAAGAAACAGCCCGTGACAACTGACTAACTCCCAGATACCTATTTTCTGCTAGGAAACAGGGGCATTAGGGTGAAAGAAACTCTGCCCATTGTTTCTCGCCGGCGCCCGGAATCGAACCCGGGACCACAGGATCACGCGTCCAGCGTGCTGTCCGCTCAGGGCATCAGGGTGAAAGTAACTTTGCCCATTTGTTTCCGCCATGGTCCGGGATCGATCTCGGGTCCCTAGATCTACGCATCCAGAGCGCTGTCCACTCAGCCACTAGGCGCCCCAGTGTGTGTGTGTGTGTGTGTGTGTGTGTGTGTGTGTGTGTGTGTGTGTGTGTGTGTGTGTGTGTGTGTGTGTGTGTGTGTACTCACCTATTTGTGTCTGCAGGATCGAGCATTGACTCTTGGATCCCGCCTTTCGAGCATAAGTTGTTTACAGCAATGACTACGGTCCTATTTCCCTATCATACCTGGTTTTAAAATTATGAATAGTATTTGCTTCCACAACCTATTCCTGAAGTGCATTCCAACGGGGCAAAATTTAAATTTAAAACTTAATCGAAATCCTCAGATTAGGCAAAATTGTAATTAATTTTGTCAATAAAGATGTTGTTAATAATAAATCATGCTCGTCTTACTGAACCTAAACCTCTCTCTTCCCCTCGTCCTATCAACATCATTTTGCCAGAAGGCAGAACTTGCAGCGCTGCCAGACAGGCAGGCAGGCAGGCAGGGCGGGGTGGGAAGCCGAGGTTCACGCCTCGGGACGAGTTGCTACGCTCAAAGGAGAGGGAGGGAGGGAGGTGGGAGTACTGCCAAAGCCTCACTAACCTCGAATGTTTTTTCCCCCATCTACTTCGTGTGTGTCCCCTTCATCACCCTAACCACAGCCACATGCGACAGGTTGCAACAAGTGATCAAAGTAACATACCAATATATAAATTTACATAAGCTGAAATGCCGAGTAATCTTATATAACGGTGATGTTTACAAGATCTATAGTTTCCAGACGACTCTGTGCACCATAACAACTATCACACTGTAATAAGTGCTGGAGATCAGCTTACCTCTATAGTATTTAAAGTATAAAAACAATATCGTCTATGATATCAATATATTTATAATATATCCAACAAAGGAGAGGGGGGTATGGATTATACAGCAACAACAACAACAACAAAACGAAGGCAGACTGTGATCAAAACAAATCCTCCTCTCAAAGAAAACGGTTTAACCTGATTTCTTTTACAGGACACACTCAAATGTTTTTTGGTTCTCCAGTCCGGCCTTTTCAACAATATTAAATTTTTATTATATATATAAGCAAGAGTTCTTAGACTCTTGTAAAGCCACTAGCATGTATAGCGTTTCGGGCCGGTCCTTAATCCCAATTTTCCCCTGGAATACGACCCGCCAAATCGTTTAAATGCTTGTTATAGGTAAGTGCTTGTTAATTCAAGCACCAATAAACCAGTTTATGAAAGAAAAACGGGTTTACACGTGATTAACAACTAATAATAACGATTGAAAACTTGTCTAGAATTATTCGTGCTCTTCTTATGTTCGAATCGCAACTATAACTAATTTATACTACACATACAAATACTTGCCAATATAACTTAAGTTAAACACTTGATTTTGGCCACAACTTGGGCGAGCACAACCTGACCTCGGCCACAACTTGGACGAGCACAGCCTGACCTCAGCCACAACTTGGACGAGCACAGTCTGACCTCAGCCACAACTTGGACGAGCACAGCCTGACCTCGGCCACAACTTGGACGAGCACACCCTGACCTCGGCCACAACTTGGACGAGCACAACCTGACCTCAGCCACAACTTGGACGAGCACAGTCTGACCTCAGCCACAACTTGGACGAGCACAACCTGACCTCAGCCACAACTTGGACGAGCACAACCTGACCTCGGCCACAACTTGGACGAGCACAGCCTGACCTCGGCCACAACTTGGACGAGCACAGCCTGACCTCGGCCACAACTTGGACGAGCACAGCCTGACCTCGGCCACAACTTGGACGAGCACAGCCTGACCTCGGCCACAACTTGGACGAGCACAGTTTGATCTGACGGGTTTGAGGTCTCATTCGTCACTTCTCGTATAATTATATCAGTATTATCATTTAAACTATTGTACGTTGCCTGAAATTAACGGCTTAATTATATTAACGTTCCGGAAAATAAGTAGTGTCGTAAAAATAATAATTACAATCACGACAATGACAGCATTGTTACAATGTGCCTGAACAACAATTACTGCGACACAGTAAGTATCTTTATAAGACATATCTGTACAACAATTTACGCCACATCAACAAATACACATACACCGAGAAGTGTATATATATATACCCAGGTTCTCGGTGTATGCACATTCTGAATTTACTTTAAAGATACCTGATCAACTAGGCTGTGATTCATACGTGAGCAGCCTCGTCTAACGGTCAATCTGGTCAGAGACCGGGCCGCGGGGACGACGACCCTCGGAATTACGTCAAGGTAACCGCTAAACGATGTTCAGGGCTGAAGAATACTTGCTGGCTGGTCAGTAGCCTACTGCGGTAGCCTAATATTTTCCCAGGCTTTATAGGCCTTCATCCCAAAACAAATTTGTAATTTTGTCAGCCTTCGGCTTAGTGGTCACGTGTTCTCAATTCTGTTTGTTCTCGTGTTCTCCCCATTCTGTTCTCTGCTCAATATGTTCACTGTGTAACTTTGAACTATTTTAAGATATGTAGGAAAACTAGCGAAATTATGTCTGAAACTGTGTCTTAAACTGTATTAGAAATAATTCCAATAATAATATATATTGCAGATTATACTGCACAGTTAATAAAATAATAATAATAATTACAGGTTATGTCTCAGTTCTGTCTTTATCGTGGTTCTTGCTCTAAGGACGATGGCGAAATAGGCAATTACAGTCAAATAACGGGTTCAGACGTGTTTTAACCGAACAATTGACTCTGGCGTGGAACTAGTTACATTTTGTTTTTTTTATTTGCATGGCATGCACTCCACACCCGTCCAGGTGGTGGAGTGAAGACTTGCAGTCATGCACTCGAGCTCAGGGAGTGCATGTACTTCCAGGTGAGGAGGTACCCACTCTACCATAGTGGTGAGGAGGTACCCACTCTACCATAGTGGTGAGGAGGTACCCACTCTACCATAGTGGTGAGGATGGTACCCACTCTACCATAGTGGTGAGGATGGTACCCACTCTACCATAGTGGTGAGGAGGTACCCACTCTACCATAGTGGTGAGGAGGTACCCACTCTACCATAGTGGTGAGGAGGTACCCACTCTACCATAGTGGTGAAGAGGTACCCACTCTACCATAGTGGTGAGGATGGTACCCACTCTACCATAGTGGTGAGGATGGTACCCACTCTACCATAGTGGTGAGGAGGTACCCACTCTACCATAGTGGTGAGGAGGTACCCACTCTACCATAGTGGTGAGGAGGTACCCACTCTACCATAGTGGTGAGGAGGTACCCACTCTACCATAGTGGTGAGGATGGTACCCACTCTACCATAGTGGTGAGGAGGTACCCACTCTACCATAGTGGTGAGGATGGTACCCACTCTACCATAGTGGTGAGGATGGTACCCACTTTACCATAGTGGTGAGGAGGTACCCACTCTACCATAGTGGTGAGGAGGTACCCACTCTACCATAGTGGTGAGGATGGTACCCACTCTACCATAGTGGTGAGGAGGTACCCACTCTACCATAGCGAGGATGGCTGGCCCGGGTTACGATAATATAGTGTAAAACTCTACTTCTCTACTCACAGCCACCCAATAAATAATAATAATAATTTACTCACAATAAGGTACAAAGTATTGGTGAGACGACATAAGATTGGTATTTTTCCACTCACACAAAGCTACTAACACGCTTAGCTAACACTCATAAAATATTTGGTCGCAAGATCACTCAGTAAAAACACCAATTAAGTCATATTTACACAAAGTTAAATGCGACATTTTACTCTTGATCGAAAATGTGTTAATAACACACAAAAGATACATCTAAACTGCATAACATTTGTCTAAATAACTGTATTGCATTACGCTTAAAAAAGTTGCGTTAAACTGTTCATAGTTGCATTACGAAACTGTTGAAAGTATAGAGTGCAATGAACAACCACTTCAAAAGTTAGGTATAAATTGCTTTAGTTTTTTTTTAAGTTTAGTTCATTTATTATGCACCCCATACCCATCTTGTGGGCGGTAGTGGAAAGGGTTACAGAGGCACATAATGGGCTCAGGGACTGAACCCCGCTATAAATTGCTACACACAGAAATCACAATAGCGTGATGTATCAAATGAACAAATCCACAAGGGCCGTGACGAGGCTTCAGTAGGACGAGAAATTCGGTAGTAATTCTTATACCATGTCGTAGCTCAGTCGATTACGGCAGCGTCTGGGATCCTCGCGGACGTAGGTTCGAATCCTCGTCACGGCCCTTGTGGATTTGTTCGAATAAATTGCTGTTTGTATTAACTGATTTACTGAAAATGTTGTGTATCCTCAGGTGATGGGTGAGTGAGGGACTCCCCCCCCCCCCCCCCGGGGGTCTAGACCCCCCTCCCCCTACCTCTCTCAGGAAACAACCCACAATCGCTGTCTAGCTCCTGGGTACCTATTTACTGTTAGGTAAACAGCGCATCAGGTGAAAGGAAACGTGCCATCATACCTGTCCCGCCTGGGGTCGAACCCGGGATCCCCCATTGTGAGTCGAGGACGAGGTCGTCTGTGCTACAGGAATTGGTGTTGGGGTTAATTAGGGTCAATTAACCTCCTGTAAGGTTATTAAGGTCACCACAATTACTTGCTAACCAACGAGAAAGTATAATATAGTCCTGAACGTAATCCGACCCCTTGCTTTTTGCAGGGTCGGCGTTCGATTCCCGATGGTCCAACAAGTGATTGGGCACAGTTCTTTCCTTCTTCTTATATGGTGTCCTGTCCTCATATCCCTTCTATGTGCTACATAGTCACACTGGCTCAGTTCCCTCATCACATCCCTGGACCAAAGAGCTAAAGCTCAACCCCCGCAAGCACAATTAGGTCAGTACAATCGCCTTGAGAATGGTCCAGGACGGACCGAAACGTCGTCGTCCCTTCACCTTCTAGTGTGTGGTCTGGTCAACACTGGCTCAGTACTTCTCTTGATAATCTCCTTCCTTTCAGTGTATATTCACTGAGGAATGGGTTAATATACACTTCTGTGTATATATCTCTCGTATCCCATTTAGAACCCGCGTATATATAGATACAAAACAAGAAAAACTTAATAAAATATTTCATAAAGTTAGTATACGAAGCCTAGATAGCTCAGTTGGGAGAGCGTTAGACTGAAGATCTAAAGGTCCCCGGTTCGATCCCGGGTCTGGGCAATGGTTTTCTTCCACCTCGAAGCCAGTAATCATAGACATCGTTACCTTGAGGTAACAACGTTACCTTCAGGTTACCTTAAGATGATTTCGGGGCTTATCTACTCAGTCCGGTCCTCGCCCAGGCCTCCTGGTTGCGTGTTGAACAGTCTCAGGCCTCTGATGTTGATAGTTCTCTCTTGAACACTGTGAGGGGTCGGCCAGTTATGCCCCTTATGTGTAGTGGAAGCGTGTTGAACAGTCTCGGGCCTCTGATGTTGATAGTTCTCTCTTGAACACTGTGAGGGGTCGGCCAGTTATGCCCCTTATGTGTAGTGGAAGCGTGTTGAACAGTCTCGGGCCTCTGATGTTGATAGTTCTCTCTTGAACACTGTGAGGGGTCGGCCAGTTATGTCCCTTATGTGTAGTGGAAGCGTGTTGAACAGTCTCGGGCCTCTGATGTTGATAGTTCTCTCTTGAACACTGTGAGGGGTCGGCCAGTTATGCCCCTTATGTGTAGTGGAAGCGTGTTGAACAGTCTCGGGCCTCTGATGTTGATAGTTCTCTCTTGAACACTGTGAGGGGTCGGCCAGTTATGTCCCTTATGTGTAGTGGAAGTGTGTTGAACAGTCTCGGGCCTCTGATGTTGATAGTTCTCTCTTGAACACTGTGAGGGGTCGGCCAGTTATGTCCCTTATGTGTAGTGGAAGCGTGTTGAACAGTCTCGGGCCTCTGATGTTGATAGTTCTCTCTTGAACACTGTGAAAGGGTCGGCCAGTTATGCCCCTTATGTGTAGTGGAAGCGTGTTGAACAGTCTCGGGCCTCTGATGTTGATAGTTCTCTCTTGAACACTGTGAGGGGTCAGCCAGTTATGTACCTTATGTGTAGTGGAAGCGTGTTGAACAATCTCGGGCCTCTGATGTTGATAGAGTTCTCTCTCAGAGTACCTGTTGCACCTCTGCTCTTCAACGGGGGTATTCTGCACATCCTGCCATGCCTTCTGGTCTCATGTGAGGTAATTTCCGTGTTCAGATTTGGGACCAGCCCCTCTTAATATCTTCCACGTGTAGATTATCGCGTATCACTCTCGCCTGCGTTCAAGAGAATACAGATTTTGAACCTTTAATCGGTCCCAATAATTAACACTGACGTCCTAAAAATCACAACGGCTTGCATAATTGACGCGGCGTCCGTTTTCTATTGGTGGGTCCTTGATCACGTTTGGTTGGTATACTTTTTTTTATTTTACTTATTTGTTATTTATTTTTTTATTTTACTTATATATTTTTATTTTATTTTATTTACTTATTTGGTATACGTCACCAGTATAGTGACGTGCAGGATGTGCAGAATACCCCCGTTGAAGAGCAGAGGTGCAACAGGTACTCTGAGAGAGAACTATCAACATCAGAGGCCCGAGACTGTTCAACACGCTTCCACTACACATAAGGGACATAACTGGCCGACCCCTCACAGTGTTCATGAGAGAACTATCAACATCAGAGGCCCGAGACTGTTCAACACGCTTCCACTACACATAAGGGACATAACTGGCCGACCCCTCACAGTGTTCAAGAGAGAACTATCAACATCAGAGGCCCGAGACTGTTCAACACGCTTCCACTACACATAAGGGACATAACTGGCCGACCCCTCACAGTGTTCATGAGAGAACTATCAACATCAGAGGCCCGAGACTGTTCAACACGCTTCCACTACACATAAGGGACATAACTGGCCGACCCCTCACAGTGTTCAAGAGAGAACTATCAACATCAGAGGCCCGAGATTGTTCAACACGCTTCCACTACACATAAGGTACATAACTGGCTGACCCCTCACAGTGTTCAAGAGAGAACTATCAACATCAGAGGCCCGAGACTGTTCAACACGCTTCCACTACACATAAGGGACATAACTGGCCGACCCCTCACAGTGTTCAAGAGAGAACTATCAACATCAGAGGCCCGAGACTGTTCAACACACTTCCACTACACATAAGGGACATAACTGGCCGACCCCTCACAGTGTTCAAGAGAGAACTATCAACATCAGAGGCCCGAGATTGTTCAACACGCTTCCACTACACATAAGGTACATAACTGGCTGACCCCTCACAGTGTTCAAGAGAGAACTTGACAAACACCTCCAAAGGATATCTGATCAACCAGGCTGTGACTCATACGTCAGGCTGCGAGCAGCCGCGTCCAACAACCTGGTTGACCAGACGACCAACCGGGAGGCCTGGTCGAAAACAGGGTCGCGGGGCCATTGATCCCCGGAAGCTACACAAGGTGGACACACGGTAAGGTAGTGGTTGGCATTAGGGAAAAATGTGATGTCATTACTTGAGAGTACGGGTATATTAGTAAGTAAACCTCTCAATAAACTGTATTCATTGTTACACATGTGTCGTGATGGTCGAGTGGTTAAGGGGTCTTGTGCACCAGTTGCAGAGTGCTCCTGGCAGTATGGGTTCGAGTCACTTGTGGGGTGTGAGTTTTCAGTTGCATATATGCCTAGGGACCATTCAGGCTTGTTCGCATTTTTACACATGTTGCCGTGTAAGCAATTCTGTAAATTGTTACTTGTACTTGTGCCCCTTGGTACTGTACCTGTTCTGGTACAACCCGTCACCATAATACACCGTCGCATTTTGACGTATCTTGAGGTTATCTTGAGATGATTTCGGGGCTTTAGTGTCCCCGCGGCCCGGTCCTCGACCAGGCCTCCACCCCCAGGAAGCAGCCCGTGACAGCTGACTAACACCCAGGTACCTATTTTACTGCTAGGTAACAGGAGCATAGGGTGAAAGAAACTCTGCCCATTGTTTCTCGCCGGCGCCTGGGATCGAACCCAGGACCACAGGATCACAAGTCCAGTGTGCTGTCCGCTCGGCCGACCGGCTCCCTAAGCCGGTATACTCTAAGACCCAAAAAATTATCGTCTTAGAATATGGTAGCGGCTCAGCCCCGTCCTCGTAAGGTTTCCTAACGTCACAAGACTGTCGTACTAAAGTGGCCCTTAACCTAACCTACCAGAGGACCCAAAACAGAAAACGGGACAGTAGGTCACTTTCGCGAGGCGCTTCCAAACATACTCTGGAAGGACAGTTTTTGGGCCTTACGTAGAGTGTACGTTAAAAAGGCGACGCTGTGTTAGGAGGACGGGTTGTGACGAGACTGGTGACGATGTGAGTCTAGACGGGTGAGCACCTGTCTGAAGACGACTACACACAGGTGAGCACCTACACACAGGTGAGCATCTATACAAGCCTGAAGTATAAATATACACAGGCTTCCTGTCCCCGACAAAACGAATTAGTTAATATATAACCAAGAGGTGTATCCCGTTTCTGTTAATTTAAACTGAGCTTAATCCTGGTTTAAATTTATGAACATAGAATACTCGCTGGTTGGTCAGTACACTATTGTGTTGGCCTTAATGATACTCCATAGGCCGATACGTCTTCCAACACCAAACCAAACTAAAAGGAAATATTTAAAATTATTAGTTAGGGGGCGCCCGGGATTGAACCAGGGACCTCTCGATCTGCAGTCGAATGCTCTACCACTGAGCTACACCCCCTCATGGGTACGTGTGTTACACAGATGTATCACAGTGTTACGTCAACGTTGGTGGCTGGTGGTGGTGTAGGCGGCTCGTCGGGCGGGCTCCGGGTGGGACCCCGCCAGGTGTGTGGGAACTGTCAGTGGACAAGTTGACGCTACGGCCGCCTCCACCTGGTTTCTACTCACCTATTTGTGCTTGCGGGGTTGAGCTCTGGCTCTTTGGTCCCGCCTTTCAACCGTCAATCAACAGGTGTACAGATTCCTGAGCCTACTGGGCTCTATCATATCTACACTTGAAACTGTGTATGGAGTCAGCCTCCACCACATCACTGCCTAATGTATTCCATTTGTCAACCACTCTGACACTAAAAAAGTTCTTTCTAATACCTCTGTGGCTCATTTGGGCACTCAGTTTCCACCTGTTTCCCCTAGTGCGTGTACCACTTGTGTTAAATAGCCTGTCTTTATCTACCCTATCAATTCCCTTGAGAATCTTGAATGTGGTGATCATGTCCCCCCTAACTCTTCTGTCTTCCAGCGAAGTGAGGTTTAATTCCCATAGTTTCTCCTCGTAGCTCATACCTCTCAGCTCGGGTACTACTTTGGTGACACACCTCTGAACCTTTTCCAGTTTAGTCTTATCCTTGACTAGATATGGACTCCATGCTGGGGCTGCATACTCCAGGATTGGTCTGACATATGTGGTATACAAAGTTCTGAATGATTCCTTACACAAGTTTCTGAATGCGTTCTTATGTTGGCCAGCCTGGCATATGCCGCTGATGTTATCCTCTTGATATGTGCTGCAGGAGACAGGTCTGGCGTGATATCAACCCCCAAGTCTTTTTCTTTCTCTGACTCTTGAAGAATTTCATCTCCCAGATGATACCTTGTATCTGGCCTCCTGCTCCCTACACCTATCTTCATTACATTACATTTGCTTGGGTTAAACTCTAACACCCATTTGTTCGACTATTCCTTCAGCTTGTCTAGGTCTTCTTGAAGCCTCAAGCAGTCGTCCTGTCTTAATCCTTCTCATAATTTTGGCAGTCAGCAAACATTGAGAGAAATGAATCTATACCCTCCGGGAGATCATTTACATATATCAGAAACAAGATAGGACCGAATACAGAGCCCTGTGGGACTCCACTGGTGACTTCACGCCAATCGGAGGTCTCACCCCTCACCGTAACTTTCTGCTTCCTATTGCTTAGGTACTCCCTTATCCACCGGAGCACCTTACCAGCTACACCTGCCTGTCTCTCCAGCTTATGTACCAGCCTCTTATGCGGTACTGTGTCAAAGGCTTTCCGACAATCCAAGAGGTGGAGGCTTCCAACACCAAACCAAACCAAAGGGAAATATTTAAAATTGTAAGGTAGGGGGCGCCCGGGATTGATTTATTATTATTAACATCTTTATTGACAAAATTAATTACAATTTTGCCTAATCTGAGAATTTTGATAGTCTTATTAAATTGAGGTTAATGCTAGTATTCACTGTCACGCAGGACAGAGGGTCATACATAAGACAATAGGTCTAAACTGTAGGCTGAAGCACATATATATCATGGTTACAATCAATGTTTTAATGTGTGAATATGTGACAACAACTTTCTATTGTGCACTGCCACACAAGGGCAGGGATGGGTTCATAAGTGATGCAGCTTAGAGTATAAATAGAAATTGTTCTTCATTCTTTAAAATGGACAAGCAAATTTTGGGTAAATTGTTAGGATGTCGTCCAGAACACCTGAGTCAATAAAATAGTTACACAGTTGGTGGTACAATAGGCCAGGAGGTCTAAAGTCCTTTACGGTTTCACATTCATCAATATAGTGTTCTAGTGAGTGCATTAAAGGTTTATCACAGAGTTTACAATCTGAATATTCTGGTAGTGGCTCAGCCTCACTAACCTGCCAGATGTGTCTATAGCCAAGGCGAATTCGCGCAATTACTACATCACATTGCCTGGTCCGGTTACTGTGCTGACCATACAAATACCTATTATTACAGAACTTGTCATAACTTTTAATACTGCAGCTTTCAGGTCTCTGTGCATTTCTTAGTTCTTCTAAATCTGAATTAATTTCTTTAATTTGTATGTTTCTAATAACTGCATTAGATAGTCCAAAGTCATAATCAATGTTTTCTTTCCTGCAAGCCTCATTGGCCAATTGATCTACAAAGTCATGTTTTTCAACTCCAACATGGGATGGGATCCACACAAATTTTATACAAGAATTATCATTGGCAAAAATTACATTCCATTTAATATTACAAGCTACTTCCGACATACATTGTGATGGGTTATTTAAGGACTGCAGAGCACTTTTAGAGTCACAGAAAATAACTCCACCACCATTGAGCTTAAGGTATTCAGTGGCTAGATAAATACCCAATAGCTCGGTCTGTGTCGTGCTTGCCCAGTTGTTCAATCTCTGTGTACTAGTCATGATCATTTCATTCCCTTTATACACTGCACATGCACAACCTGTTCTACCAGTGCCTAACTGCACAGAGCCATCAGTAAAGGCATAGGATTCAGTCGGTTTGAGAATTTGAAGATGACTGTCAATAGCTTCTAATGTTATACATCTCAAAATGTCAGTGTTATACATTTGTTTTACACTGATGGGAGTATAATGCAGAGAGACCTCCACATCTTTCCAAGGGGGAATATAGTGAACAGTTTTATCAGGGTTAAGAGATACATTCAGTTTCTGAAGATTATAGGCACAACAACTGAGCCACACACTGTAGGGAGCTTTTTGCGGCGGATTGAGGGAACAGTCAGAATTGTTTAGAATGGATCTCAATTTAATTTGAATAGAGCTGGGGGGACCATTATTTTTCAAAGTTTTGGCGCAAAACATAGTACTAAGTAGAACTATTCTTTCGTAAATGGAAGGTAAGTTTAGTTCCTTTCTCATGTTAACAATTCTGACAGTTCTAGGACAACCCAGGATGATGCGCATGGCATCATTCTGTACTACATCTAGGCCTTGTAATTGTTTAGGAGAAAAATTAAGAAGATGCAAGGCATAATAATCAACAACAGATCGTATAAAGGCAATATAAAAACTACGAGCATATTTTATGTTAATGCCAAATCCTTTGCCAACAAGAGTTCTGAGAGGTTTAAGACGCTCAACAAGTTTTTTACGCAGGTTGCTGATGAGATTTGTATCATTAACCTCGACTCCAAGATATTTATAAGACTCACAAGTCTCCACGGGCACTCCATTAATAGTATAGTTAGCATGGAGAGAATGGGGAATAAGAACCCTTGTTTTATCAACAGAGATTATGAGGCCACATTCTACTACTTTCTTGGAGAATGCATCAAGTAACATTTGTAGCCTTGGTTTACTGTGTGCCATAATACAAATATCATCAGCATAACATATAACTGTTTCCGTAGGTTGTACAGGTATGTCATGGATAAGTTTGTGCATAAGTATATTGAAGAGCATAGGGCTTAGGACACCACCTTGAGGTGTGCCTAGTTCGAATGCATCTGTTCTTGTACTTTTAACTCCTTTAAATAGGACACTAGCACGCCTGTTGGATAGGTAGCTCTTTATCCAACTCAGAAGATTACCTTTGATTCCAAATTCAGCAAGTTGCTCTAATATTATTTCGCCATTCGCTACATCGAAAGCTGACTTTAGGTCAATAAAGGCTGCCTGTGTCCCATCCTGGGAGTTTACAAAATATTCAGCAAAGCATGTTTGTGTGCTACACTTGGGCATGAACCCATATAGGTTTGGGGCCAGTTTTTCTTTGACCTGAAACATGACTCGATTGAGAACAATTCTCTCCAAGACTTTACACATGCAAGATGTAAGGGAAATGGGTCTGAATTTTTGAGAGTTAGGTTTAGGAATTGGTATTATGAGACTTTGTGTCCAATTCTTTGGCAAGATACCTTGTGAGAGACTCATTTGATAGAGGTCAAGCAGAGGGTGGCTAGGGACATCATTCAGTAAGCTCAAGATGTTATAAGTTATACCATCCTCACCAGGGGCAGTTTGTTTAGGTTTTCCTAATGCTGATGTTAATTCAAAGGGGGTTATAGGAAACTGATCCGTTAAATCTGGTGAGGAGCGTGCTATTTCAATATTAAAGTTTCTGTTAATGTTGGTATGTCTTAAATGCTGCTGTATATCTGGGGGTAAGGAAGAAATTTGTGAGACACTAGACCATTGAGCTAGGAGCATGTCAGCATATTCTGCAGGAGTATGATGAAGCTGAACTGGGGCTGAAGGTTTGGTAATGTTTTTAATTTTGTTCCACATTTCTGATAATGTTGTAGTTCTATTGATACCTTGTAGGAATTGTTCCCAATATGTGTTCTTAACCTGACCCTTAAGCTCGCGAAAATCTCTGTTGGCATTAAGGAATGCAAGTAAATTGTCAGCTGTTTTGTCTCGTTTATAAGAGTCAGCAGCTGAAGCACTTTAGCTCGCTCTGCAATAATAATAGGATCCTCTGTCCATGAGGAAGAACGAGTGTTCTTTTTTTTCCTTGATTTAACCCAGGTATCATAATAACTGGTAATGATACTGACAAGATCATTGTAAAAGTGGTCCACTGATACAGGTGTATACCCAGTGTACCACTTATGTACATAAGCCTTAAAGTGCTGTTTAAGATTGTCTGGAATGTTAATTTTAACTCTAGGATGAGGATTGGACTTAATATCCGCCACATTGTATTCACAATATATTGCAAAATGATCACTTACTAGTTCTGGGATGAGCTTAACGTTGACGTTGCTATCTACTAGGCTGTATCCAATCACATAATCCAGTCTACCCCCCAATAAATGGGTCTGTTTATCAGTATCATACACAGTAATATTATGATCATTAAGGTATTTCAAGAAGACCCTTCCATTATTGTTACACTGAACGTCACCAAGAGCAGTGTGACGAGCATTAAAGTCACCCATACATAACATAGCTGTGTTACCTGTAGGTTTCGGTAGCAGGTCTGCTTTAAGTACATTACATCGTCCATATATGTTATACAGTAGGAAATGGCTATTTGCAGTTTGCAATTTGAATTTTTGATAATGTATACTATCACTCCTATGATTTTTAATTAGTTTACAGATTAATCCACTCTTAATATACGTTAGTAAACCAGTTCCAATACTGTTGTTGTATGCTATATACCCAGGTATCCTGGGTGGGACCTTCTTGATAGTTGTGGACGTATATGGTTCCTGTAAACAGATCACATCTACGTCTCTCATTTTAGCATACAAGATTACGTCATTTATCCGAAGATAAACACTCCAATGTATACTATAATGTATACTCCATAGGCCGATACGTCTTCCAACACCAAACCAAACTAAAAGGAAATATTTAAAATTATTAGTTAGGGGGCGCCCGGGATTGAACCAGGGACCTCTCGATCTGCAGTCGAATGCTCTACCACTGAGCTACACCCCCTCACGGGAACATGTGTTACACAGATGTATCACAGTGTTACGTCAACGTTTGTGGCTGGTGGTGGTGGTGTACGCGGCCCGTCGGGCGGGCTCCGGGTGGGACCCCGCCAGGTGTGGGAGGAGGCGGCCAATTTAATTTCTCTCTTTATTAGGCGGCCGTAGTCCTTGTCCACTACGGCTGCCTCCATTTTTTGGGGGGGTGGGGGGAAGTAAAGAGGAAGGAGAGGCATAGGTGAAGGGAAGTATAGAAGTGGGAAATACAGTGAGAGGTATGAAAGCAGGCGGGCTGTCCGCCTTGCTGACACCATGTGTGGGTGTTGGCAGGTAAGCTAAGCTGGCTGCCGCCTCCATGTGGTTTGTGTTGAGACTTCTGTGGTTGGTATGGCGACTCACTCTCTTCCTAATACCCTCCTTGCCTGACTTTCTTCCCTCACCCCCCTCCTCCACATCTGACCCTCACTCCCCCACCTCCTGCTACCCACTCCCTGGGACACCCCGGCTCCCTTCCATGCTGGGCCGGACTAAGAACTTTATTCAAGGTTTATATATAAATTATATAGAAATTATTATATAGAGCGGCTAGTGTATTGAGCAGCCAATGCCCACAAGTATGAGGGTGCACCGTAAATTACTCACAGCTGTCAACATCAATAACAAATCATATTGATGTATTGATCATATTTTAGTCTTAATGACTGAAAAGATTATGGTGTCTCCTAATATGTAATTATATAATCTATCTTTATCTATAAAATAGAATGTTCGTCTGAGTTTGCACGAGGCTGGGGGGTCAGACGCTTAGGGGTAGCCACAACCAACTTTCAGTGATGAATCATGGGAGGTTTGGGCATGTAATAAGACACTCGAGGTTAGCCTCAGTGCCACACTTATAAATATTGCCATGTTAATCTCACCCCCCCCCCCTCCCCTGGCGATTTGTATGAAGTCTGGAATTAAGGTTGTATTACCTTATCCAGTAATATTATGAATTGAAAACAATGCTTAACTGAAATTTTGTTCAAGGCTTATACATGTTTGTTGAAATTAAAATGGCTTTCTAAATTTTGTCTGCTAAATTCTGGATTATTATAAGTTGATCGGGCTACCCGGCGGTGCCCGGGTAGCCCTTTTTCTCCCTTCTGTTCCCTCTGTCCCTCTCCCTCCCTAATGTTCCCTCTGTCCCTCTTCTTCCAATTCTCTCCGCCCTTTCGTAACTCCCCCCTATTCTCTCTCTCTCTCTCTCCACCTTCGTACTCTCTTCCCAATTCTCTTCCCTCAGAGGGCAAAAAGATAACCAAGAATCAGCATTGAGTCAATATAACATCCTTAAATTCCATTTTAAAACTATGAATAATCTAACCCACATTTCGTACTTTATAAGAGTCTCTGGAATGTCGGAATAGTAGCCGATCCTTCTTAAAGATGGGCCGACCACACCCTTCGACCTTCTTATATGGGAGGGTCGACCACACCCTCCCTATGACACTTCGAATACAATCACAAATCATCCTGCAAAATTTGGAGAGGATGATTCCCAATCTCGAAGAAACACTCTCTGTTATATAGATTCAAAATCATCCTGAATACCGTTTAGGCTAGAAGCGTCCAAAAAACATACTGACGTCATAATTAAATACGGGTGACGTCATACAACTCTTGCGCAATGTAAAATACAAAATGTTATACTTTTGTTATTTTCGTAACATTAGGCTACGTTGTGCGTAATTAATGACTTTATATACAAAACAAATACTTTATATTATCATTGAATTAAGTTACCTTTAAATTACCATTAAATTACCTATCTTATAAATATTATTGTTTAAGAAGAAGCGATGACATTGGCGAAGCTTTTTTTTTTTTTTTTTTTTTTTTTTTTTTTTTTTTTTGAGATATATACAAGAGTTGTTACATTCTTGTACAGCCACTAGTACGCGTAGCGTTTCGGGCAAGTCCTTAATCCTATGGTCCCTGGAATACGATCCCCTGCCGCGAAGAATCGTTTTTTCATCCAAGTACACATTTTACTGTTGCGTTAAACAGAGGCTACAGCTAAGGAATTGCGCCCAGTAAATCCTCCCCGGCCAGGATACGAACCCATGGCATAGCGCTCGCGGAACGCCAGGCGAGTGTCTTACCACTACACCACGGAGACTGTATCACAGTCACACTTTTACAGCCCGTCCTCCTAAGGTTCCCCAACGTTAACAAACTGTCGTACTAAAGTGGCCTTATCCTAACCTACCAGAGGACCCAAAACAGAAAACGGGGCAGTATGTCAATTTCGCGAGCCGCTTCCATTTTCTAGTACGACGATTTGGCCATAGTGAGAGTATACGTCAAAATACGACGTTCTTTTAGCAGGACGGGTCGGTTTACGCGTCCGAGTAGGAAAATAATGAGCAGATGTTGGGAGGCTACCGGGAGGGAGGGAGGGAGGGAGGGAGGGAGGGAGGGAGGGAGTCAGCCAGGGAGGGAGAGAGGGAGTCAGCCAGGGAGGGAGAGAGGGAGTCAGCCAGGGAGGGAGAGAGGGAGTCAGCCAGGGAGGGAGAGAGGGAGTCAGCGGCAACCACAGAAGCTTCAACACAAATTTTAGAGCTCAACAGGAGATTCCAGGAGGTCGTCACAGAAGAACAAGGAGAAGCCCCTGCACTAAATGAGGCAAACCAAGCAACCTTGGAGGAATTGGACCTCACCAGTGATGAGGTCAAACGGAAACTGTTGGAGCTGAATGTGACAAAGGCTGTTGGGCCTGACAGAATCTCACCATGGACACTAAAAGAAGGTGCAGAGACACTAAGTGTGCCACTCTCTATGGTGTATAACAGGCCACTGGAAACAGGAGACCTACTGGAAAGTTGGAAGACAGCTAACGTAGTCCCAATATACAAGAAGGGTGACAGGCAAGAGGCACTGAACTACAGGCCAGTTTCCCCAACTTGTATACCATGCAAGGTGATGGAGAAGATCGTGAGGAAAAGGCTCGTAGAGCATCTGGAGGGAAATAACTTTGTAACGCACCACCAACATGGGTTCAGAGATGGTAAATCGTGCCTCACAGGTTTAATAGAATTCTATGACCAAGCAACCCAAATTTTTTAGGCAACAAAGAGAAGGGTGGGCAGACTGCATTTTCCTGGACTGCCAAAAAGCCTTTGACACAGTACCCCATAAAAGGCTGTTACAAAAATTGGAGCAACAGGCAGGAGTAAAAGGTAAGGTGCTCCAGTGGAAAAGGGAGTATCTAAGCAACAGGAAACAGCGAGTAACGGTGAGGGGTGAGACATCAGAGTGGCGAGATGTCGCCAGCGAAGTCCCACAGGGCTCTGTACTTGGACTGTTTCTAATATATATAAACGATCTTCCAGAGAGTATAGACTCATTCCTCTCAATGCTTGCTGATGATGCAAAAATTATCAGAAGAATCAAGACAGATGAAGATAGACAGAGACTACAGGATGACCTGGACAAACTGTAGGAATGGTCTAGAAAATGGCTACTAAAGTTCAACTCAGGAAAGTGTAAAGTAATGAAATTAGGCGAAGGGAGCAGAAGGATAAACACAAGGTACCATCTGGGAGGTGAAACGCTGCAAGAGTCAAATAGAGAGAAAGATCTGGGGGTTGATATCATACCGAACCTGTCCCCAGAGGCCCTCATCAAAAGGATATCATCAGCGGCATATGCTAGGTTGTCTAACATAAGAACTGCGTTTAGAAACTTGTGTAAGGAATCGTTCAGGACCCTGTATACCACTTATGTCAGACCAATCCTGGAGTATGCAGCTCCAGCCTGGAGTCCATACCTAGTTAAACACAAGCCAAAGTTAGAGAAGATTCAGCGGTATGCCGCCAGACTTGTCCCGGAACTGAGAGGCATGAGCTACGAGGAAAGGCTGAAGGAGCTGAACCTCACATCCCTGGAAAACAGAAGAGTAAGGGGAGACATGATAACCACCTACAAAATTCTCAGGGGAATTGACAGGGTGGACAAAGGCACACTCTTCAGCACGGGTGGAACACGAACAAGGGAACACAGGTGGAAACCTAGTACCCAAATAAGCCACAGAGACGTTAGAAAGAATATTTTCAGTGTCAGAGTAGTTAACAAATGGAATGCATTAGGAAGTGATGTGGTGGAGGCTGACTCCATACACAGTTTCAAGTGTAGATATGATAGAGCCCAATAGGCTCAGGAATCTGTACACCTGTTGATTGACGGTTGAGAGGCGGAACCAAAGAGCCAGAGCTCAACCCCCGCAAGCACAAATAGGTGAGTACAAACCAGGTGGAGGCGGCCGTAGCGTCAACTTGTCCACTGACAGTCCCCTCACACCTGGCGGGGTCCCACCCGGAGCCCGCCCGACGAGCCGCCTACACCACCACCAGCCACCAACGCTGACGTAACACTGTGATACATCTGTGTAACACACGTACCCACGAGGGGGTGTAGCTCAGTGGTAGAGCATTCGACTGCAGATCGAGAGGTCCCTGGTTCAATCCCGGGCGCCCCCTAACTAATAATTTTAAATATTTCCCTTTAGTTTGGTTTGGTGTTGGAAGAAGTATCGGCCTATGGAGTGTTATTAAGGCCAACACAATAGTGTACTGACCAACCAGCGAGTATTCTATGTTCATAAATTTACACCAGGACCAAACTAAATTCAATGGGAATATATATATATTATATATATATATGGAAGGGAGTACCACCTCTAGCTGGAAGAAGGGGGACCCATAGCCTCGGAGGAAACCACGCATAATGCATTAGAGGGAATGTTTAGATCCCCTCCAATACAGTTTCTGTGTGCTTTTCTCCTACCACCCCCTTCCTTTTTTATTTTTTGTGCTTTATTATGCATTTGATGGTTACAAGATATACATGGGTTGATACAAAAATAATAATGCAAAAAGGTGCTTAAAGGTTATGGATCTCTTGAAAAACACAACAATGGGAAACATTGATGAATGTCACAGACGGGTTCGATCATTGTTGCAAGTCAAACACTTCTTCGAATTCCTCTGATATATATATATATATATATATATATATATATATATATATATATATATATATATATATATATATATATATATATATATATATATATATATATATGTTGACCAGACCACACACTAGAAATTGAATCGACTTGAGAATGGTCCAGGACGGACCGAAACGTCGTCGTCCCTTCAATTTCTAGTGTGTGGTCTGGTCAACATACTTCAGCCACGTTATTGTGACTCATCGCCTGCATATATATATATATATATATATATATATATATATATATATATTACACACATGCACACATATTCCTCTCTCTCTTTAACACTTTCGAGACCAAGTAAATTTATTTATGTATTTATATATACAAGATGAAACATTGGGGTTTATGAGAGTGCATAGCACTGAGGTTTTTACATTCTTGAATGTACAAGTATTCAGCGCTTCCCGAGCGGTTTGGCCTGGGTTCGTATCCTGGCCGGGGAGGATTGACTGCACGCCAATCCTTAACTGCAGCCTCTGTTCACCCAGCAGTAAAAGCCAGATTCACGAATTAGTTACTCAAGTACTTACGAACGTGTACATCTTTCCTCAATCTTTGACGGCTTTGGTTACAATTATTCAATAGTTTACAAGCATGGAAATTTCCCAATCAACTGTTGTTATTGTTATAAACAGCCTCCTGGGGTCGTATTCCGGGGTAATATTAGGATTAAGGACCTGTTCGAAACGCTACGCGTGCTAGTGGCTGTACAAGAATGCATGATCTCTTATATTATATTATATTATATTTTATATATATATATATATATATATATATATATATATATATATATATATATATATATATATATATATATATATATATATATAATGGGACCTAGTCTATGGAACTCACTCCCTAACGAATTAAGCTTTTTAATTCGTTAGGGAGTGAGTTCTATAGACTAGGTCCCATTATTAGCAAAGAGTATTTACACAGAGTTTGGCTCTGGTGATATCAAAGAGATATTTATTTCTAGTGGGATGATTATGTGTTCTATTACATCTGCCTAGGAAGAGTTTCAGATTAGAATTTGCACTTAGGAACAAGGTTTTGTACATGTAAATGGCACAAGAGTATGTGGGGAATGAGTTCATGTTTACCACGTTTAGGGATTTAAACAGAGTAGCTGTGTGTGTTGTCTGAAAATAGAGTTAGTTATTGGTTTGATAGCAGATTTTTACTGGGTGATGATGGGTTTGAGATAATTTACAGTAGTTGAACCCCCATGCACAGACACCGTATGTAAGATAGGGTAGATTAGAGAGTAGTATAATGAGAGGAAAACAGAGTGATGAACATAATATCTGATTTTAGAGAGTATACCGATAGTTTTTTTTTTTATACTTTTTTTGGCTATGTGTTTTATGTGGGTGCTGAAGTTGAGTCTCTTATCTATGAATAGGCCAAGGAACGTTCCATAATTTTTATTGCTGATGTCAACATTGTCTATCTGAAGTTGAATTTCAGTTGATGATTTGTTTCCAAATAAGACGTAGTAAGTCTTTTGTATGTTTAGTGTGAGTTAGATGGTTGACATCCATGAGTGGACTTTCTTTTTTAATTAGTTATTTACAACATTATTTAGTGTGTGTTGGTTGGGGTCTGAATATAGGAGGGTAGTATCGTCAGCAAATAATATAGATTTAAGAATGTTAGAGACATTTGGCAGATCATTGATGTATATAAGAAATAGGAGAGGTCCAAGGAATGCTGCCCTGTGGCACCCCTACGGTTAGTGGGAGAGGTTATATCATTGATGGCTACATATTGGTGTCTGTCACTAAGATAGAATCGGATATAGTTCAGGGCAAGGCCTCGGATTCCATAATGGTGAAGTTTAAGAGGTAGTTAAGGTTTACAGTATCAAAGGCCTTTCTCAGGTCAATCAAGAGCCCAATTGGGAACTAATTTTTGTCAAGGGTTGAGTAGATGACATCAAGCAGATTAATAATTGTATCGTTGGTACTCTTTTGGGAGCGGAAGCCAAACTGACAGGGACTTAGTATGTTGAATTTTAACAGGTAGCAATAGAGCTGTTCGTTAATATTTTTTTTTCAATTATTTTTGATAATACAGATAGATTAGATATCGGTTTGTAATTGTTTGTCAGCCGTATCGCCTCCTTTATGAATTGGCGTTACTCGTGCTTTGGAGGCGGAGACACTGGTACTCTTACTTTCCTTAATTAAACAGTGTAAACAATATTTACAGTTGAGTGTAGCCTGATAGTACCAGTCTCACAGAACCAACGGTACTGTGCATTAAGGAAATGCTTAATCTCAATTCAAAGGAGAAACCCCGGCTGCCACCACCCCATAACATTAGTTACTACAATGTTGTTGTTGTTGTTGTTAAAGATTCACTACTTGGAACAAGCAGTTCCAAGCAGCACGGGCTATGGTGAGCCCATAATCGAGTTACTACAAGAGTATTGATAGTTACTAATTAGGGGATTGCCAGTGGTTCATGGGGGAAACCACCGCGTCCTGTTGACTTTAATTACTAATGAGAGATGTCTTCTTTTGATGTAATTTCTTACTGACAGGTACGTTAAATCTTTTATTATTTTTTAGTTATTTATTTATTCAAGCGTTCTTACATTCTCGTACAGCCGCCAGCACGCGTTGCGTTCCGGGCAGGTCATTAATCCTGTGTTCCCCGGAATACGACCCGCCAAATCGTTAACAACCAGGTATCCATTTTACTGTTGGGTGAACAGAGCCTACAGTTAAGGATTAGCGCCCAGTAAATTCTCCCAGGCCAAGATACGAACCCCAGGTTAAAGCGCTCACGAAACGCCAGGCGAGTGTGTTACCACGGGAACTGCATGGATTTAATTTAATACGACATACAATTTAATATGGGAGAATTTGGGAGGTTCACACAAGGAGGTTCAACGGCCTTGATGACACATGGGAGATGGCAATGGAGGGAAAACCATTGACACATAATCTTGTTAAATTTTCATCTTTAAGTCAAAATTACGATATTCACCAAGTGGTTGGGCATCATTCCTTCCCACCGTCCCATCCCAAATTTTTATCCTGACCCCTTCCAAGTGCTATATAGTCGTCATGGCTGGGCGCTTCCCCCCCTGATAATTCCCTCCCTTCTGGCCAAACATTCATTCACATAAACAGAGGTTTTCCCAGATACTGCAACTCTGATAAGGTCTGATTTGCGCGAAGAGCTATCTAGTTTCACACGAATTCTTCTATTACTTACGCCAAGTGATTAGGAACCCACTCTATATGCTGCTCTGATGTCTCTTGTTCGAATTTCATAATTTATGTTTTCACGTGATTCTCGGATTACCATGAGAGCACAGTCCTCTCCGTCAGTGTCTTGGGAGAAATTACGTGAGGAGATAATGACAGAATCAAGGAGCTTTTTCGGTCAGATTCGTCTTGAGAAACAGTGTTGCTGCTGCAAGGTGTTGAATTGATTCTCAAACTTTTCCAACACTTCTTCCAGTTTTCTAATGGTTTCTGCTGGTAAACTGAGTTATTGCTGCGAGTGAACGAAGAAAATGACTCATAACTTTGATAACGTAAATGTATCTGAGAACACCGTCTGCAGGTTCCTTGGCAGCCAAAAAGAACTTGGGAGAACATTGTAGCCGAGAACACTCAGAACGGCGAAGAGTTAGGTACCTCAAGGATAAGTACAGTCTGATGCTGTTCCTGGAGCTGGTTAACGCTTAGCACTGGCAATAACAGCTTATATATCCATGTTCGCGGATGATATGTTTTTTTACACGGTTTACAAAGTTTACACGGATGATGATATGTATCATCATACATAGTCGAGTCACAATCGACTTGAGAATGGTCCAGGACGGACCGAAACGTCGTCGTCCCTTCAACTTCTAGTGTGTGGTCTGGTCAACATACTTCAGCCACGTTATTGTGACTCATCGCCTGCATGATTATGTAGCCTGTCCTCTCTAGCGTTCACAGCGTCACTAAGCTCATGTACTAAATGGTCCGAACCGAACCTAACCGACTACTTACGAATAGAAAAACGCGACATTAAGTCAATTTTGCTAGCCGCTAGGCTTTGTATACACGAGTTTCTGGCCTTAAGGGCAATACGTCAATATGCGAGGTACTATTCGAGAAGTACTGATTTGATGCTGAGGATCATGGATGTATAATGCTTCAGGATGAATAACAAACGATTCAATTTATGTTTAAAATGTTTTAACAGGTCGTAACTTCGACAGATTTTAGGTAATGCCAATGTAGGAAGGTGAAAGTTGACGCAATACACCAAAGTTTACACTGGAGACATCACTGGTGCTTCATAGTGTCTCTGGCTTGTGGCCGTTTTTGGATAATTCCCCATGAGACACACACACACATACACGCCATAACATCGGCCACCAACACCAGTATCTAACATATCAAGAGATAGTGAAGAATGTAGAGGTTGCCGACAGAAAGAATAAATCAGATTAACGGTTTAACCGAGTAAGCAATTGAAACTGAAATAAGTTTATTGAGGTAAAATACACACAAAGGGATGAGGTAGCTCAAGCTATTCTCACCCCGTTCAGTACATCGTGTTAATACATACATAGACACACATCACAAACAATAAACATATTACCTTGTTTGGTGCTATATTGGGGGTGCTATATTGTATTGGGGGTGCTATATTAAGCTGGATTAGGGCATGGCTATACCAAAGGAAACAGAGAGTTAGTATAAATGGAATCAAGTCAGAGTGGGAAAATGTTGTAAGTGGAGTGCCTCAAGGCTCTGTCCTGGGACCTCTGTTGTTTATAATATATATAAATGATTTAGATTCAGGTTTGAGTAGCAACATTTGCAAATTTGCCGATGATACGAAAATCGGTAGGGAAATTAATTCGGAGGAGGACTCACTATCACTTCAAGTTGATCTAGATAGGGTTTTGAAATGGTCAAAGGATTGGCAGATGCAGTTTAATGCTGATAAATGTAAAGTTCTGAGGTTAGGTAATGATGATAGAGTTACAAGATACGAGCTAGATGGTGTTGTGATTGCGAAGTCGGATTGCGAAAGGGATCTGGGAGTTATGATTAGTAAGAATTTAAAACAAAAGGATCAATGCATAAATGTTCGTAATAAGGCAAATCGGACACTTGGATTTATTAATCGCAGCGTTAGTAACAAGACACCTGGTGTGGTTCTCAAGCTATATCTTGCTCTAGTTAGGCCCCATTTAGATTATGCAGTTCAGTTTTGGTCGCCATATTATAGAATGGATATAAATTCACTTGAACGTGTCCAGCGTAGGATGACTAAGTTAATTCCCCAAATTAGAAATCTTTCATATGAAGAAAGATTAACAAAGCTTAAGTTGCATTCACTGGAAAGGCGAAGAGTTAGGGGTGACATGATAGAGGTTTACAAGTGGATGAATGGACATAACCGGGGGGATATTAATAGGGTATTAAAAGTATCAACACAGGACAGAACACGAAACAATGGATATAAATTGGATAAGTTTAGATTTAGGAAAGACTTGGGTAAATACTGGTTCAGTAACAGGGTTGTTGATTTGTGGAACCAATTGCCGCGTAACATTGTGGAGGTGGGGTCCCTCGATTGTTTCAAGCACGGGTTGGACAAGTATATGAGTGGGATTGGGTGGTTATAGAATAGGAGCTGCCTCGTATGGGCCAATAGGCCTTCTGCAGTTACCTTTGTTCTTATGTTCTTATGTTCTTACCAAACATTCTGAGAGATAAACATATACATTTCCTGAGTAAGCAATGACATTATGTTATGATCTGTTATTTATAATTAAGAATCACGTGGCCTCGCTGCGTGGAGTCCTAGCAATCGATGCCGTAGATGAGTAAGTAAACTTATTGGTTTACCCAATCAGATTTTAAGATCAAATTTAAGTTCTACGGAAATCTTGGAGCTTTAGGAGAGTGTTGAGAACATTATTGTAGAGTAAGAGGTACCACACAACCTCACATTCCATGTCCCCCAGACTACAGCTGGTGGTCAAACCCATCCCAGCCCAAATAGTTTACCTAACTCCAAGCCTCGTATCACTCCGGCGGTTGGCGGAGGTGTTACAGTGCACTACTACTAAATGGGCAACGAGTTCAAGGTTTTAATCGATTATATGATATTGATTCTACATTAGTTGAAGCTCTAAACCGAATCGCGGGTGTGGATTATGCATCTCCCACACCCATCCCGTGGGCGGCGGGGGAAGTCTCACCCAACACCCATGCAGTGGGAAGCAGTAGAAGATGCGTCACCGCAACCTGTCCTCTTAAAAAGAACGTCACTTTTGGCTCGTATGCGCACTATGGCTAAATTTGGACGTAATTTGAAATGAAATCGACTCACAAAAGTGACGTTCTGTTCCGTTTTCTATTTGAGTCGTCCGGCCTACGCGCAGAGGCTATAAGAGGACACTTTAAATCAACGTTTTTCATAACGTTTTGAAACTTTATGAGAATTCCCTGCCCACCTAACCTATCAGAGGACCCTTAACTTACTGTTGTTGAAAAAAAAAATCCCAAATTTATTTTCATATTTTTTTCATTTTCAAATTACGTCCAAATTCGGCCATACGGGCAAACGGCCAAAAGCGACGTTCTTTTTAAGAGGACAGGTTGCAAGGAAAAAAAAGCAGTGTGAGGGGGCGCCCGGGTTTGAACCAGGGACCTCTCGATCTGCAGTCGAATGCTCTACCACTGAGCTACACCCCCGTTGATATCCACTTAGGACAAGTTTAGTTTTAGCGAGTGTTGGCCGGGTGGGCTGAATACGCGCAGTGTTTGTATATTTTATACAACCACTAATTACTTGCCGAGTTTCGGGAACCAGTGCAAATTGAACATGTTAATGGAGTAAAGTAATATTATAACTTTTAGTACATAAGGACATAAGAACAAAGACAACTGCAGAAGGCCTATTGGCCCATACGAGGCAGCTCCTATTTGTAACCACCCAATCTCACTCATATAAATGTCCAACTCGCGCTTGAAACAATCGAGGGACCCCACCTCCACCACGTTACGCGGCAATTGGTTCCACAAATCAACAACCCTGTTACTGAACCAGTATTTACCCAAGTCTTTCCTAAATCTAAACTTATCCAATTTATACCCATTGTTTCGTGTTCTGTTTTGTGTTGATACTTTTAATACCCTATTAATATCCCCTTTGTTATGTCCATTCATCCACATGTAAACCTCTATCATGTCACCCCTAACTCTTCGCCTTTCCAGTGAATGCAACTTAAGCTTTGTTAATCTTTCTTCATATGAAAGATTTCTAATTTGGGGAATTAACTTAGTCATCCTACGTTGGACACGTTCAAGTGAATTTATATCCATTCTATAGTACGGCGACCAAAACTGAACTGCATAATCTAAATGGGGCCTAACCAGAGCTAGATATAGCTGAAGAACCACAGCAGTTTAGAATTTCCTAGTAATTCTAGGAAATTGTTTTTGTAACAATTAAAAAAAATTAAAACTGCTCCAGCTTGAGGCAAAATGAAATTCACACCAGTTACTCCATCTATCATCAGTCTATTATGAAGGAAGAACCGCACGTCTATGGGTCATCCAATAATGTTAGCAGACTTCTAGATGTTACCACTGCTAGGCTTAGGCTCGGCTACAAGTACCTCTGGCAGTTTACACCACCTGCTGATGTAGACTTGACTAAATGTAAACTCTTCGCAGCAAGGAAGGATTGTGCAAGAGGAACATGGAGGAAACAGCTGGAAGCCAACGACAGCCCCTATGATCAATGTGTGGGAGAAAGGGACGGAGAAAATAAAGGCGAGCCTAAGGAAAGTAAATCATGCAGTGGAAAAATTGAAACCTTGTGAGGACAAGGTTCAGGACAATATGGTCACCTCTGAGGTTGGTAATCAAATTTTGGAGTATCTAAAAAAAATAGATAAGAGGATTGAGGCATTGGAAAAATTGGCTATGGAAGGTAGACGGGGTGAAGATGGTGGTGAAACAGGATGTGTAATTGAAAGAAAGGTTAAAGTAAAACGGTATACAGAAATAACAAAGAAAATAGATATGAATAATATTACCTTCATGTTGGTAGTAGTTGTGAAAGTGAGGAGAAAGAAAAAATGTTACGGTGTTGGAAGGAAGTTTCTAAGGTACTCTCGTATCTCATGGAATGTGACGGACAGGGCAAAGGTAGTTTTATTATTAATCATGGATGAAAGTAAATTGAGAATATTATCTTGGAACGTTAATAGATTAAAAACTAGAGCGGTGGATGTACACTATTATACTCTTAGAGAGAATATTGACATAGTAGCACTCCAGGAAACTGGGAATAGGGATGGTAGCATTCTGAGGCTAAATGGCTATAGAGGCTTTCACTTATATGCTGATGGAGGAACTAGGGGGTTCTCATGTTATGTCAAAAGTACCATACCTGCCGAGATAACTGGAATCCCTCAGAGATATAGAGGTATTGAAAGTATTAGCTTGCGGATACAATTAAAGGACCGAGAGTTAAATTTCATTAATCTATACATCTCTGATAGCTCCCTTGATTTAAGATAATTGCCAGATTCCTTCTTTTCTGAAGATACACTTGTGGTAGGGGATTTTAATGCCAGACATCCAGCTTTAGGATCAAGGGGTAAAGCAAGTAGGAATGGTTGCAGATGGTACCAGTTTTTGCAGGAACATGAAGATGTTCAACTGCTGGGCGAGCCCTCTCCTACTCATTTGAGGGGAGGGAGATTAGATTATGCTTGTTTGATAAATGCTGAGGGCATAGAGGGGAATTGTCTTACTGTGGATGAAATGCTAAGTGATCATTTTGCATTACAAATACAGCTTAAACTAGATAAAAAGCGTGCCTGCCTTCAGAGGAAAAGGTTAAAGTTTAATGAGGGAGAATTAAGGGGTCTTGTTGGCCATATTAAGTCTTGGTATGATACTTATAAGCCAGTTTCGGCAGAAGCATTTTATGAAGATTTAATTAAGGAGGTAGATGTATTTAATGCAACATTGAACCGGAAAACATCTAGTATAAAAAAAAACATCCCCTCAGAAAAGAAAATTATACCCATGACAAGATGCTTAAGGGGTGGACATTAACAATGAGGAGAGCTCACAGGGATTGGAATAGGAATGGTAGGACTGAGGAAGGGAAGAATGCTTTACTGGCAGTTGCTAGGCTGTGTGGGAGAAGAGAAAGGAAATTAGGAGCAAGTATTGGCAGGAGTTTGCAGAGAAAGTTGGGAGTAACAGAAACTTGAAGGAACTCTGGCAAGACGTAAATAAAATAAGGGGTAAAAAGCATAATTTTGTTGCACATCCTGACCCGCAAGGAATTGCAAATGGTCTCGTAAATAAATGGGCGGAAGCTGCCAAATTTAGTTCATTACCCGCTGTAACGAGAGAGTCATTAGATTCTTGGAAAGATCTAAGAAAGGATTTTATACTTACAGCAGGTAACAGTGGTGATGTCACTTGCACAGGTATTACCAGAGAAGAACTAATAATGGCGATTAAAGTTGGGAAATCTACCGCCCCTGGGGAGGATGGAGTAACTTATGAAATACTTAATGAACTTGCCACTATGACGAAAAGCCCACTGTTAGACCTCTTTAATATTAGTTGTAAAGAGGGCAGTATTCCCAGTAAATGGAAAAAAGCTATGATCATCCCTATCCCTAAAGCCAATGGAGAGTATAAACCTGTGTCTTTAACCTCGTGTTTTTGTAAAATGATGGAGAGGATCATTTTAAATAGACTTTTATATATAATAGGTGATCAGCTGTCTAGTAATTTGTTCGGGTTCCTCAAAGGAAAAAGTACCTCTGATTGTATTATTAAATGTCTTGCTAATGAAAATGATTATTATAGAATTTTTATTGATTTACAAGGAGCTTTTGATAAAGCCAACAAAGAGGTTATTTTATATGAATTAGCTAGTCTTGGTGTTAAAGGGAGATTATTGCGCTGGATAGGGGATTATCTTTACGAAAGGAAGGCTCAGCAGTGGTATCAAGGTTGCATGTCAGGTGTGAGGTCTTTTGAACTCGGCACACCTCAGGGAGGAGTGTTGAGTCCCACCCTGTTTAATGTACTAATGAATAAGATAGCATCTGAGAGATACTCAAATGGGGTAACTCCGATCATATATGCCGATGACATTTTGTTTCAGGGCAAAGATATTTCAAAGGTTCAAACTGTGTTGGACAATTTCGGAAACCTGTGTCACCATATGGGACTGGTGGTTAATGAAAACAAAACTAAGTTTGAATGTAGAAGTCGGAGGCCCATTATATTGAAAATTAACGGTAAAAATATAGAGTTAATATATATAAATATTTAGGCATATATGTTGGATATACCCATGAGAGTTTGGAAGCTGAGATGAACAGACTGTTGGGTCAATGTCGGAAGAGATTACAACCTCTGAAGGCCTTGGCATGCTGTGGAAAGGGAGTGGGAGTCCCTGTGCTACGAATGATATACTTGAGTACAGTAAGATCTCTTATTGATTATGCTGCACCTGTCATTTCTTGTTTTGGTAAAGGTATGATGGGCAAGTTGGAGAAGGTACAAAATGAAGCCATGAGAATTATCTTAGGATGCCCAAGAAATGCTATGATTGAGATAATGAGGATGGAGTTGAATCTGCAGAGTATTGGGGATAGAATTGAAGAGATAAATGTAGCCTCTGCCATTAGATTAATGGGAGGTGGGGGAGCTAACGAGTTAATCCTCTCGGTTCAAAAGGTGGGAAGTAGTGAACAGTGTATGATGAAGAGAGTATATATGAATAAATTATGTTATAATGTTATAAAGTATGATGTTATTACAGAGTGTATTGCTGTACCCAAGAGAAAATTCACACCACCATGGGAGGATTGTAATGTAGATGTAGTAATTACTCCCTTGCAAAAGAAAAAAAGTATGTATGAAATAGGAGAGCTGAGGGCAACATATGATTGTATAATTAGAAAACTGCCTACAGAAAACACTCTACATGTATGTTGTGATGGGTCAGTAGCTAGGGATGGGAAGGCAGGATGTGGAGTCTTGATCAGGGAGTACACTGACATCGGCACTGTAGATACTGTTATTGGACGCCTCTTAACTGACAATGTCTCTTCAACGCAGGCTGAACTCCAAGGTGTATTAGCAGGATTACAGGAAGTAGTCAAATGTGGTAAAAATGCCTGTTTCTTTATTGACAGCAGAGGAGCGTTAGAGTCATTAAATAGCAGACGCCCAGTATATCAGAATATTGTGATGGAATGTAGAGGGAATGTTAAGAAATTAGAAAAAACTGGGTATAAAGTAAGATTCATGTGGATCCCTTCACATGTGGGAATACTGTTGAATGAGGTAGTTGATGACATAGCGAAGAGAGCCACTGAAAAAACTCTTGTTGATGTTGTATGTCAGTTAACCTTGAAACAAATAAAAACAAGAATCAAGATGATCCAAGAGGGTGAAGAAATGATAAAGAGAATGGCAATGGTGGACAGTAGTAACACACTTAAGAATTATTCAATAATAAATACAAATTCGTCCTTCACTTATGGTAAAGGAAAGTCTAATTGGAAGGATTCAATTTACATGAGATTAAGATTAGGATACAAATATATCTGGCAATACGGTGTTGATGTCAGTGAAAAAGATAAGGAGTGTAAATTATGTAGTATGCCGCACGCCCACACCTTAGAACATTATGTATTAGAGTGTCAACTTATTGAAAACTATAGAAATAAGGAAATAAATAGTGTACCACATCAAATTGTTTGGATGTGTGATAACGGTATGATAGACAGTATACTTAGGAGCTACAAGAATTTTGCCCCAAGAGTGTAACAATTATATGCTGTAATTACTATATTAACCTGCAATGTTAAATGGGATTCTTGTAATGTTATTTGTCTATTTGTACTCACTGCATTTGTGCGCCCCTTGAGGGACTTGAAGTAGAGGGAGGTAGAAATAGCCTAAGCTACTCTATCCCTTTGAGATGTATTTATTGCTTATCTCAATAAACATACTTGAACTTGAACTTGTGCTCTCTAAAGTGGAATATTGTTGCACACTAACAGTCCCATTCAAAGCTGAAGAAATGATTAACCTGGAGTGCGTGCAAAGATCCTTTACTGCTAGAATCCACTCAATAAAACACCCAAATTATTTGGACCGCCTAAAATAAATTAAATCTGTGTTCTCTAGAGCGCAGGCAGGAGAGATGCATAATAATTTACACTTGGAAATTATTAGAACAACTGGTTCCAAATCTGCACACAGAAATAACACCACATGAGACCAGGAGGCATGGCAGGATGTGCAAAATGATGAGCAGCGGTGCAGTAGGCACGCTGAGAGATCTCGATAAACATCAAAGGCCCAACCAAGACTTTTCAACACTTCTACACATACGGGGCATAACTGGCCGACCACTGTGTTTAAAAAAAAAAAAGATTCTTCAAAGGATGCCTGATCAACCAGGCTGTGACTCGTACGACCAGGCTGCGAGCAACCGCATCCCGGTTGATCAGACCAGCAACCTTTGCCAGTTTCCAAATAGACTATTACTGGAACAGTAATATGGTTTCACACCACAAATATCTAGATAATATCAAACCCAGGTGGTTTGAAGGGGAGTGTGGTTCCTCATGGTAATGGATTCGCTCTGAGGATGGGTGTTAAATAATTTACTGTAAATTTGTGGAACTTACCTAATGATCTACATTAACATGGCAGTATTCTGTCTATGAAGTAACTTTGAAGTGATCCGACTAACACTTTTCTTGTGATTATAATTACTAGACATAATATAGCAGCAATGGAAACAGAAGAAAACATGAAATTTATATACCTCATACTGTAAATGCTGGTGGCTTCTGTCCTTCGAAAACCCGTCTGGACGAGAAGCTGTTTACACCCCTCTCGGTATTTATGTAATCTTCACTGAAGACTACAATAACCAGTCCTCTTGACGTACTTTCTTATCTGGCAGTAGTTATTAATATTTGCAGTAACACCTTACACTATTCCATCACATTCATCACATTAACTACGTAGCTTAACAACCTGACCGGCGGAAGTGTGACCTAGAGGGCCGAGGTCTTCCTTTTGAGAGTCATAGCTCATAAACTCGCTCGAAGCCGGCTGTTGGTTCATCAAAACACTGATCAAACGCTTCGATCATTCCCCTGCAGCCCCAGTGTTCGAATCCTCCACCTACGTACTCAGCTCGAATCCGTCATCGCATACAAAAATCCAAACTCGTTAATCCAGCCACCAAACTCCCTGTTTATGAATAAAAAACGATTTACACACGACTCACGACTGATGACGTCCGAACACTTCCGGAACAAGTGCTTCGCTCGCGTCCTCTGTTCGAACCACAATTCTATAAATGCTTCACTCACATACTTCAAGTACAAATAATCGCCAACAGAGAACCTAAACACCTAACCTATGCCTAACTATACATAGAATTTTTATGTATAATAATATTAATTTATATATATATTTATACATATATATATGTGTGTACGATATGAGGCTACCTTGCCTTACCTTGAGGTGCTTCCGGGGCTTAGCGTCCCCGCGGCCCGGTCGTCGACCAGGCCTCCTGGTTGCTGGACTGATCAACCAGGCTGTTGGACGCGGCTGCTCGCAGCCTGACGTACGAGTCACAGCCTGGTTGATCAGGTATCCTTTGGAGGTGCTTATCCAGTTCTCTCTTGAACACTGTGAGGGGTCGGCCAGTTATGCCCCTAATTAATTATTTAGGGCAAATTAATTGAGGCAAATTAAAAAAAAATACAAAACCTAAACACCTAGCCCAATATAGGTATAACTTACACTAAAAAAATTAGTAAACCGAGTTAAGTTTATTTTACTTAAGAAAATACCGATTTAGGATATAGAATGTTAAAGTTGATGGATGCGTTTCTGAGGCCGACGAGGCTTGGACAAACGTGGCTGTGGGATGGCATGGCAAGTGTTCGCTCGTTCATCTAACGCACAATGGGTCCAAAACATGCATTTTTTCAATATAAAAATTACCATTATATAATAAAAAAAAATTGTATCGTAAGGCCTATATTAGAGAGGGTTGTATCGTAAGGCCTATATTAGAGAGGGTGTTTAGGCTTTCTTGACAATTCACCTTACCTCAACTTCACAAGGACATAGCTGCTCTGGAGAAGGTGCAACACCGGGCAAAAAAAATCATTCCAGAGCTAAGTCATCTCTCAAATCAGGAACGGTTGATTGTCCCCAAGATTAACAACACTAAACCATGCATGACAGGGCGGATTTCGAGGAAACCTTTAAGATACACCTCAATAAACTTATTTCAATTTCAATTTCTTTAAAATACTGAACAATTTGGAGGATGTCGATCTGGACTAACTTCTTCAAAAGATGTAACACAAACAAGGTGCAATGGTTTCAAGCTCAACAAGCCACACTGTAGGACTGAGAACAGGTGTGTTTTTTCACCCACAGGATTATAAACCCATGGAACCGCCTACCCGCCGAAGCCGTAAATGTCAAAACTGTTAAATTTGACAATCCAACTGGAAACACTCATCAGAGCAAATGAGGGGAGGAGGGACCTTTGACAAATCGCCGGCTTCCTGTCCTCGTCGAGGTCACTAGAGTGTTAGTGGCCTTTTGGCCGCTAACCAAAAAGTAGGTAAATTAGTAAAGTTGGTAAATTTCTATATTTGCAGTACGTAGATGAAATATTTTGATTTATAATTCGAATATAGGAATTGAGAGGATGTTAATTGGGTATCCTGAGTGTGGGTGTTAATTGGGTATCTTGAGTGTGCAAGAGTGTTAATCAGATACCCAGAGTATTGTTACCAGCATTTCAGTCTATGATGGTTGTTGGCATTTCACCAAACCAAGACATTCTAAATTATCAATTTTTTTACTGGTAAATGTGATTACCTGTAATTTTTTTTAGCCCCAGTAGAACCTTTACAGTACAGTATTAAATTTTGTGTTTAAACAAAATTATGATATACATAATCTTCTGAAAAATTTGTCCAAGAGATGATATCAAATTTATTGTTTTTCCCATGTGTATCTTTGATATACAAGTATTTCATGTCAATTGATGTATTTAACAAAAAAAAGTTAGCCCTAAAATGGGACCTTGCGTTGATCCACTTTTCAGTTGGATTAATTTCTATTATGGACTACTATTTGCTTTCCTAGATTTAATCACTTTGTCATCCTAGTATTTTCTGTTTATTCCATGTGCTACAGTGCTATAGCTCTATGGAAAGAAGCAACGGTTTCAAGTTCAACAAGCCACAATGTAGGACTGAGAACAGGAGAGGCTTTTTTACCCACAGGGTTAACCCATGGAACTGTCTACCCGCCGAAGCTGTAACTACCAAAACTGTGTTGACTTTAAAATATACCTAGAAAAGATCAAGGCAAATGGCGGGAACCTTCGACAAGCTGCCAGCTTCCTGTTCTCGTCGTGGCTACTAGGGTTAGTGGCCCTCGGGTAAATCAGGTGAATCAGTATATCTAATGGAAGTTCTTTGTGGTTATTTCCATTTCTAAAAACAAACAGGTTAGTAAGACTAGACTGGGTGTCCGGCTGTCTCCCTCCCTCCCAGAAAATGTAATATTATAAAGCAATGTTAATGTTTCTAGTGAACACTGATGTAAAGTATGCAGTATCAGCTGCCTTTTTATCATTAATTATAAGATGGTTGGCAAACAGGTAAAATTATGGGCAACAACAAAAATCAATGATTATTTGTCATATACATTTTAGGGATAAAGAAACAAAATAAGACACAATAATGTTTATAGTATTAAGACTGGAGTTTTGTACATCTCAGAGAGTGGTATTAGATAATTGTTTTAACTAGTGAGTCAGATCACTAATTCCATGATCATTATTATGCAACCTTTCACATAATGAAGCTGCAAGGAAAAATCTATACAAATTTTTCTCAAATGGTTGCACAGATAGGTACAGTATTGTAGCTGAAATATAAGTGTCATGTGAATGAGTGAGCCAGTTAGGCACCACAGTGGTACCTGCGCCGTCTGTTCTTACTGTGGGTGTGTCCAATGTTTACCTGTCTTGATCAGGTTATATATCTGTCTTCATTGGGACAACTTTAATATATACAAAAGTAAGAATGAGTCTGCTTCGGATCCACTTCCTTCAAAAATAACAAAAATAACTCCTGTTCAGTAACATATCTCCAGCAATTATTTTTTTAATATACAGTACTGTACACAGTATATGTATTCATTTATGTGTGTGTGTGTGTTAGGGGTGTACATGTGTACTGGTGCATACACATGCAAATAAATACGTGTAAGAGTTAGTATGCTGTGGTGTGTGTATGTGTACTCGCTTAGCTGTGTTTACAAGGGTTGAGCTTCAGCTCCTGGGTCCTTCCTCTTAACTATTAACAGTCCAGTGTGATACACATCCCCAGCTCCATATGTTTTGTCATTGGGAGAGAGAGAAGGAGAGTGAAAGGAGAAATTAAAAGGAATGTAGGAGAGAGTGGACTCAGATGGGATGGGATCAGGGGAGGGAGAAAGGGAGATAAGGGAGGGGACAGAGAGAGATAAGGGAGGGGACAGAGGGAGGGGACAAAGGGAAATAAGGGAAGATCAGGGAGCAGACAAGTGAAGTGAGAAGAGGGGAGTGAGTGGAGAGAAGTGAAAGGAGAGGATTGGAGGACATTCTATGTACACACACACCATTAACTTTTAGTAATTTTTTAAATAATTTACCTTCAAGTTTAAAATGAAGGAAATGGTACCACTGTGTCACTTGCCTATATATTTGGCCTTTCTTTAAACTAAGCAACACTTAAGGAGACATTTTATACAAATGGGAAGCAATAGGGCATCGTAGCTGGCGAGATCATAATACTTACGTTCCGTAATTTGTTCAACGCTGGCTGAGGTAAGCTTCCTGTAAACATTATGCAATACAGTACTCAGATGATGCAGGCTATCAAAGTATCTTTGCTATTAAAGCAATTTATATTCAGAAAAATAATAGGACATGATTTCTAGTAGGAACTTGTAGTAAAGCTTACCTCACTTTATGACCCAGCTTGACCTTAGCTGCCCCACAGAGGATATGGCACAAAGGTTGCTGAAGCAATTGTATCTATCCTACCAATGGATGAGAGATTGAGGAGACTTACAGTATGTATAGTCCTCTAAATATTATGGATATTAGTCATTTATCTTTCAATTGTGAAAACAATATCTGACATTCGGTTCACATGTTAAATTAATTACTGTATGTAGTTTCTTGACAAAATTATTAAATGAAATACATACAGAGTTCATTACAACAAGTTAATTTACATCAATTCTGAAATGTCATATAACATATTTATATAATGAAATGTTCACACCGCGCAACAAGGTCAACCTTATATATTGCTTAGTATTTGATAAAGCTCTATGCCATTAATATGTATCTCCTGCTTGTCTACCCTGGTTAGATATTTACTTTACTAGCCTACATATGGGAACGCTCTGAACTACGTCAGCACTATGATACGTCATATCTTCTGTACAAAATATAAATGATTATAAGTTTATAATAGGTTAGAAAATTTACCTTGAGATTCTTATGAATTATGAGATACTTTATATGAAATAATTTAATAGCACACAGAAACAAGAGAGGGACTTTGACATGATAATTTACATGCAACAAAAGTGCAGTCATACTTTACAATAAAGCCTTTCATAAAATTATCATACAGTTCATAAAATTATTTATCTGAACTAAATTACAATTTATCACTATGTACATCCTGAAACTTAATAGTAATAGTTTATGAATCTGTTTCAATGCTAAGAGTTTAGTCTCCGTGAAGTTTCAAATGAAATTCCCGGTAAATTCCATATGACTTACATTAGCTATGTAAACATTACACATATTTTGATATATGACACACATTGCATGCTGCAACGGATAATTAACACAACGGCTTATGAGGTAAGTAGTTGGGGGGGCGAGAGGTGTATATCTACTATGCTGATCTCAAAACTGTAGATAGCTACACATGCATTACACCGCTGAATCCATCTCCTAATGCAGAAACAACGATGCCAAGATTCTGCTCAAAGAACCATCAACCAAATGTCAATACAAACTGTTACAGCAACTACAGAAAAGCTGAATTCCACCACTGATTAACAGTTGCTTGACCACATATACAAGTAGATTTTCAACTTTTCCCAAGTTTAGTTATAAAATACAGTTGCACATAGATTCAGACTATTGTGACATCACTGGCTCTAACCAAATATGCAAAGTTGCACACTTTTGATCATGAATGTTTATATAGCAAGGGTTAGGTCTCCTCTAGGAGTGTTTATAACAGCAACGACCTTACTATTCAATGAGGTCACTTCTCCTTGCAGATACCATTATCTGAATCAGCCTGTTTCTATGTTACATAATCAAACATTACGATCAAAAGAAATGTACATTTACTGGTTTGGTTCACGGACACGGAGATATGTAGGAGGTTAATCATGATTTGCTACATTTATAATATTATAATAACACTACCATCCTTTTCAGTGCCTCAGGTTGAACCTTATATATAGTTATGCCTCCCTGGATACCATGCTTATCTCCTGAAGAACTTGGTCAATCTACTGTTTGTCACTTTCATAGCTTAAGTAGTATTCTCTCACTACACACATGTTTATGTTCACAATGTTCTCTCTCTCTCTACTGATATAACACAGGCTTTCTTCAATAATAGATGCTTGATTTTCTTACCAGTATACTATACTAGCATTCCATCAATCTTCGATTGATTTTATAACTTTTTGCTTCAGTAACATCGTCTACGACAGCGACATTTCCTGATGATTTCAATCTCTTTTTTGTAAGACGTTCCGTCATTACAAATAAGCCGAACCTGGCGCTGCTTTGTCCTGCGTGGCTTACAGCAGTGCGTGCCACATGTGCCACTGCAGATGGCATTTTTTATGGGCTTCCTTGAACGGCATCCATTCTCTACATAGTACTCGGTGAATTGTTCCTTACGGCATGTTGGAGCTGGAAAACAAAAATAGAGAACGCAATATTGAGTTTAATATAAAATGTTCATGATAAACAAAAATAAATTCTTATTGATTTCCAACTGGATATTTGAGTCCCAACCAACCATTCAATCATTACTCACTCATAACATATGGAATGCAGAAAATCTATTTAATAAAAATAATAATAATAATAATAATAATAATAATAATAATAATAATAATAATAATAATAATAATTATTCACAAGAAGGTACAATGGGTTGGTGAGATTACATAAGATTAGAATTTGTACATTCATGCAAAGCCACTAACATGCATAACGTTTCGGGAAGATCCTTAATCTAACACTAACACCGTGACTCATACGTCAGGCTGCGAGCAGCTGCGTCTAACAGCCTGGTTGATCAGTCCAGCAACCAGGAGGCCTGGTCGACGACCGGGCCGCGGGGACACTGAGCCCCAGAAGCACCTCAAGGTAGCCTCAAGGTAGGTAGGAACATATCATGTAAGATGAAACAGGACTGTAGTTCACAGCTTCAGTAAAAACTACAACTCCAGAAAAACAGAAGACAGTGAAAAATTTTATGTAAATTAAATAGTGAAAAATTTGACAAGTGAATAAATTTTGTCAAACTTTTATAATGTCAGTAATTTAACAATAACAAGAATTTTTTTTAATTTAGAACAACCATGTGTCATCATGTCAGTGTGTCCGGCAGAGTTTTGAAAAATCAACTTTGTCGTCTGATGACAGAAGATCAACTGAATTGTGAAAGAAAAAATCTAGCATTGAATGTTATGAAGCCCTCTTTCTAGGGGCCCCCCCTACCTCAGTGCTGTAGTTGATAGCTTTATAAATGTGGTGACAACCGTGAGGACAGATGGCAGTGTTAGTTAATTAGGTGGCATTGCCAACAAGAGGGAACAGACAAGTTCAGCAAGTACTGTATAGGAAACCAGACCAATAGGGGTTACAGCCCCTTGGCATTTGGGACAAGAGCATCTAGTTTTCTCAAAGAATAGGGTTCCAAGCTGATCAATATTGCTAGAGATCCAAGACCGTGAATGTGATGTTCCACCGCCTTGACACAATGATCTACAGGAAAAATACCTTGACTCCCATCCTGTTTCTAAAGAGCTTAAAACGATTCACAGCCACAAGTGACTAACCATTTTTTTCTTACACAGGTGGGTACAGGAACAGATGACTACTGACTTCTGTTAGCAGGCTGAGAGCTTTCCCACCCCATAGCTCATGGTAAGCCTTACCAACTAGTTTCCCCTGGAACACGACCTGCCAATCATTTACCAACCCAATCACTTCTGGGTGAATGGATTTACAGTAGGGGCTTGATGGGTGTGAGCGTGTGTGGCAGGGAAGCTTGATAGGTGTGAGCGTGTGTGTATGTGTGTGTTGGGGGAAGGGGGAGGTTAGTGCCGACCTTACCTTGCTGTTACCTTGCAATGATTTTGGGGTTCAACTTCCCAGCAGCCTGATTCCTAACCAGGCCTCCTGGTTATTGGTCTGATCAACCAGGCTGTTGGACATGTGTGTGTGCAGCCTGACATATGAATCACAGCCTGGTTGATCAGGTATCCTTTGAAGGTGTTTATCGAGTTCTCACTTGAACGCTGTGAGGATCAGCCAGTTTTGCCCCTTATGTGTAGTGGAAGTGTGTTGAACAGTCTCAGGCCTCTGATGCTGATAGAGTTCTCTTTCTGAGTACTTATTGCACCTTTGCTTTTCAACAGGGGTATTCTGCACAGTCTGCCATGCCTTCTGGTCTCATGTGGTGTTATTTCTGTTGCAGGTTTTGGACCAGCCCCTCTAATATTTTCCAAGTGTAAATTATTATGTGTCTCTCCCGCCTGCGCTCTAGAGAAGACAGATTTAGGCATTTTAGTCGGTCCTAATAGTTTAGATGTTTTACTGAGTGGATTCTAGCAGTAAAGGATCTTTGCATGCTCTTCAGCTTAGCCATTTCTCCAGCTTTGAGATGGAAAGTCATTGTGCAAGATTATTCCACTCTAGAGAGCTCTAGCATCTTGAAAAGTATCATCATTGGTATGGCATCTCTGGTTTGAAAGGTTCTTGTTATCCAACCTGTCATTTTTCTTGCTGTTGTGACGGCTACTTTATTGTTTTCTTTAACCCTTAAACTGCGCTACACATCAATAGCTGTGGTGAGTAACTGTCGCGGAATTGCACACCACAGCTATTGATATGTTGGAGTACCCCGTAAGATTTAAAGGTCCCGCGGCTAAACGGGGTTCACATTAGCTTCCTGAGGGCTCTTGTAAACAGACACCATTTAAAAAAAAATTGTGGGCAACATTCCTGGGTGTGAGAGCCTCATTACTGAGTGAGCAACCAAGGCTGGCACACACTGCATGAGTTAGCAGCACTGCTGTTCAGCTTGTGACCACAGCATTGCCTAAAAATGTCAAAATATATATGTAACAAGTATTACATAGTGATGTTAGTATTACTAAAGACCCCTGACTGATAGAAATGACCAGGATTCTGATAATAGCAGGATTGTTGTGATAATTAGTGCTGTGTAGTATGGTGGGAGGAGTAATGCTGAGGGAGGTAGCATCTGCTGACTGTGTGGCCACCTGTTATTGTCTGCACTCACCATACCAGCTTAGTGGTTTGCTATGGTGAACACAAATGTAAATACTTATATATAACATGTGTATTATTGTAATTAACAGCAAAAGGAGTATGTTGGGAGGAGCCATTTTGGTGAGGGAGGTGGCGTCGTCTATATGACTTGTCATGCTGTGTGTAGGGTGGCCACTATGCTGTTTGGACACATACCAGCTTAGTTGTACAGTTATGGTGAACAAAGCATGCAGATACTGTACTTGTATATCAATAGCTGTGTCATAGATGTGTCAAGATGTCTCAAGTACAAGTACGGTATCATCCTTTGCAGATAACGCTAGAATTTTTATGAGAGTAGACAACAGAGGACACGGTAAACCTTCAATCAGATGTAAATCAGGTCTTTCTATGGGCTACAGAAAATAATATGGTGTTTAACGAAGATAAGTTTCAGCTCATGCGCTACGGAAAAAATGAAAATATAAAAACGAAAACCACGTACAAACCGCAGTCAAATCATATCATAGAACGGAAAGCAAGTGTAAAGGATTTGGGTGTACTGATGTCGGAAGACCTTACATTTAAAGAACACAATAAAGTTGCCGTCCCAACTGCAAGAAAAATGACAGGTTAGATAACAAGAACCTTTCACACTAGAGGATGCTATACTGATGATGATACTTTTCAAGACGCTAGTGCTCTTTAGAGTGGAATACTGCTGCACAATGACAGCCCCTTTCAAAGCTGGAGAAATTGCTTACCTGGAGAGCGTGCAGAGATCCTTTACTGCTAGAATCCACTCAGTAAAACATCTAAACTATTGGGACCGACTAAAGAGCCTAAATCTGTATTCTCTTGAGGCCAGGTGGAAGAGATACATAATAATTTACACATGGAAAATAGTAGAGAGGCTGGTCCCAAACCTGCACACAGAAATAACATCACATGAGACCAGGAGGCATGGCAGAATGTGCAGAATACCCCTGTTGAAGAGCAGAGGTGCAACAGGTACTCTGAGAGAGAACTCTATCAACATCAGAGGCCCGAGACTATTCAACAAGCTTCCACTACACATAAGGGGCATAACTGGCTGACCCCTCACAGTGATCAAGAGAGACCTTGAGGGAGCTCCTCAAAGTTCTCCACCTCCAAAGGATACCTCATCAACCAGGCTGTGACTCATACGTCAAGCTGCGAGCAGTCGCATCCAACAGCCTGGTTGACCAGTCCAGCAATGAGAAGGCCTGGTCGATGACCAGGCCGCGGGATTGCTGAGCCCTGGAATCACCTCAAGGTAACCTCAAGGTAACCTCAAGGTAAGGTAAGGTATATAACCTGTGTTGCTGACCTATTATTTGCTGTTGCTATTAGTTGCTGTTATTTGCTGTAATACTGTAACAGTAAAACTATTTGAAAATTGTTTTATGAACATAATAATTGAATCACTAATTTGCACACAATACTTTTGAGTATAGCAATGATTTACACATTTTATTATATAAATATATCACACTACACACTATTGAATAATATTACTGTAAAAAACTAAGAAAAAATCAATCAGATATTGAAATAATCAAGTAATAATATCTTTATGGCAACTCCCGTCTGACAGCTCAGGCGGAGCAAATCTCCAAAGCTTGCTCTGTCAGGCCTCAATTTTGCCAGACTTCCTCACCCTATTGCGGCCAAAATATGCCACCTACGATTTCTTTCCCTTGTGATCAGGGAACACAAACGAACACTTTTATAAGACGAAACTTATTTTTTTTTTATATCTTGAGCCTGGGTGTGTTGCAGGCTATAATTGCAAGAGCAGCCCACGGGGTAAAGATAAGGTCTTTTGACATGAGTACTCCCAAATCCTTTACATTGCTTTTTCGTTCAATGGTATGATTTGACTGCGTTTTTTATGTGGTTCCCGTTTTAATACAGTACTGGTATTTTAATTTTTTCCGTACCGCAACAGGTGTAATTTATCTTCATTAAATACCATATTGAGAATATCCATAGGAGCACTGATAGGGGCTCAAACCTATGCAGTGGATGTTCCCACCCACACGCTTCTAGCAACTAGACCATGACATGTTTCTGCTTCTATGGATATTTTCTTTGATGCAATCACATTTGTGTGATTACTCTCTGAAATGCCATATTATTTTCAGTGGCCCATTGAAAGACCTGATTTACATCAGATTGGAAGTCTGCTGTATCTTCTTTGTTATCTACTCTCATAAAACTATCATCGAATGTAATGAAACGCCATTTCCTGGATGAGACCCAGAGGTTCCTCGGGCTGATATAAATGTATTAGACCCTGGCATCAGACTAAGCGAATGGAGTTCTACGCCTACCAGGGACCACGAGTCAGAACCTGGCCCCCTTGTAGAGGCATGAGGATCAATGGCCTATAGAAACCCCCATGTGGTTGGAAGCATTCTGTGTCTGCCATCGACCAGGTCAGGCACTCAGAAAGGTAAGCGCCCCAAAACAAACCCCTATTCTGGTTAAAATATTGCTACTGAAAGCAAAACTAGTGGACAGAACTCCCCAAATGATAACAAGCAAATTAGCATGACATCACCACACAGCTGTCTGTTCACCTCCCCCCCCTCCCCGGGAGGGGGAAGAGGAAGCCCCAGATCCCTGCGCCGGCTATTCACACCCCAGTTCTGAGGCTGGATGTCAAAACACGTGAAAAACTGCCGACTGGAGGGAGGAAGGGTTGCCGGAGAGCCTCCAGGTCTCACCCAGAAAATGGTGTTTCATTACATTCAACGCTGGTTTTCTGGAGGGAGCCCCTTTGGTTCGCTGGAGCTACTTACCCAAAGACAAAACAAGAGGGACTTGCCCAGGAGATGGTCAGCCCTCGCTCCTCAACTCAAAGTCGTGACAACTGGCTGCAACCACTGACCCAATGCGACACAGGTCTGACTAGGCACAGGAACATTTACAAGGTAGCGAGCGGCCAGGATCCCGTTCGTTCTCCAAAAACCCCGCGCCCGAATGTCGGCCCAAGACATGTTACTGAAGATGGCAGCATGTGCAGCAAACTTACGAACGTTGTGGGCACGGGGACAGACCGTAGGCTGGCTGGACCGAATAACCCTGCAGACAACCTGAGAGACCCGAACCCTGGAACAGGGAAGAAGGGAAACTGGGTCAACCCAAAGCACATCCCTGGCCACAGAGGCCGTGATGCGCAGGAAATGGCGGAAAGCCGCGACCGGACACAACACATGATGCACCCTCAGCCAAACCAACCAAGCATTAACAACCCAAGGACCCCTCCAGAAAGGGGTCTCATTCTTTGCCAGAAAAGAAGGAGATGGTTGCAAACGAACAAACCTACCACCAGGCCCGAAAGAGCAGAAACCACTGCACAGAAGGAGTGCATGAAGCTCCCCGACCCAACTCCCAGAGGCCAATGCCAACAAGACAAGGGCTCTGGAGAAACAATCCTGAACCAAAGGGGCCACCACAAACCAAGGGGAAGAGAGAAAAGAGAGCACCCGATCCAATGACCAGGACAGCTCAGGTGGTGCACGAGCAGGCTGGAGGTGAAACAACGCCCAAGACAGCTTGCGGAACGGTGCAGAAGTAACATCAATGCCAAATGCAAGCTGCAGCGGCTCTGCCAGCACAGCACAATACAAGGCGACAGTATTGGGCATAAGATGACAATCCTGGAACAACCACGAAAGGAAGGGCACAACAACCTTATCAGGGACAGAAGTAAACCTACGAAGGGACAAGAAATAATGGAAGGACCCCCAGGAAACTTCATACTGATGCTGAGACAAAGCATGCAGGTGGGACACCATCAACGAAGTCACCTGATCACCATACAAGTGGTGATAAACCCACGTCAAAAAGACCACGCGCGAAGATCGGAGGAGAAGATCGAACTAACCTCGTTGTTGTGACGTCATGCTTGTTTGCTTGTTTTCTAATTTGGAGTTCTGCTTGCTTGTTCGGCTTTCGGTTTGCAATTTTTAGCCAGCTGTAGTTTGTTTTGGGATTCATACCTTTCTGGGTGCCTGACCTGGTAGATGGCAGATATAGACTGCTTCCAACTACATGGGGGTGGCCCAGTGGTCTCCGGTAGGCTAAAAACTCCATCGAGTGACTGTTGCCACAGACTTAAACTAGAAATGCTCTACAAATCAAGGGACCCAGAATGTGGAATGACTTTCCCAACCATGTTAAAGACTGTACCTCTCTCAACCAGTTTAAGATAAAAACGAAGCACTACCTAATAAATTCCCTGTAACATACCTTACCCCTCTATTGTCAACCCATGTCTGTTTTTTTAAACAACGCTGTTTGTCGATCTAATTTGTATTTGTGCTATTTTTTCAGCCATGTTCCCCCCTTTTTTATCTTTATTTTTATTTGTTCTCAACACATTTTATTCTTTATACTCAATTAGTATTAAGTTTTAGTCATTAATGTTTTTCCTGCCCGAAACGCTTTGCGTAATAGTGGCTTTAGGCATTGTATGTACTAGCTCTATCTATAAATCAATCAATTTTTGTAAAATCTCTTGTATGTATGTACCTTACCTGAATAAACATTTATTTATTTATTTATTTATTATATATAATATATACACACATCAGCCTGGTCGGTGGAGCCGGAGGGGCTCTTCACAGAAAAGTAATAAATAAGTACAGTATACTCGGGGTAGTAAGAGAACAAAATATTCATATGCATTTCCTCAAATCCAGTAAGATTCTCTCAAATCAGTGGTTATATCGTCGGCTCACAATTGAGAGATCCCAGATTTGATTCCCTAGGAAGAACAGAACTGGTTGGGCACATTACCTTTCATCTAATGCACCTGTTCACCTAGCAGTAAATAGGTACCTGAGAGTTAGATAACTGTCATGGTTTGCATCCTGGAAATGATCAGTAGTTGGTCCAGGAGAACCTCGATAAGACAAACTTCAGGCTTACTGTTCCCGACAACTGGAAACCCAAACTTCTTACTTTTTAAATACAAACAGAAAAACTCACCCTGATCACAAAACCTTCCAGACCATCCAGTTCGGCAGCGACACTTGTAATCAAATCCATCTGCTTTGCGCTTGGGCTTGCATCGTCCACGACGACACTTGTGATTTTCACATGGATCAACCCGAGTTATATCTTCTTCCTTGTGCTCCTCTTCTAGGGCAGGTGGGTGTATCTAGAGAGTATATTAACTCAGTACAGTACAGTATTAAAAGCATAACAGACAGAATATATATATATATATATATATATATATATATATATATATATATATATATATATGTCGTACCTAGTAGCCAGAACGCACTTCTCAGCCTATTATGCAAGGCCCGATTTGCCTAGTAAGCCAAGTTTTCATGAATTAATTATTTTTCGGCTACCTAACCTACCTAACCTAACCTAACCTAACTTTTTCGGCTACCTAACCTAACCTAACCTATAAAGATAGGTTAGGTTAGGTTAGGTAGGGTTGGTTAGGTTCGGTCATATATCTACGTTAATTTTAACTCAAATAAAAACAAATTGACCTCATACATAATGAAATGGGCAGCTTTATCATTTCATAAGAAAAAAATTAGAGAAAATATATTAATTCAGGAAAACTTGGCTTATTAGGCAAATCGGGCCTTGCATAGTAGGCCAAAAAGTGCGTTCTGGCTACTAGGTACGACATATATATATATATATATATATATATATATATATATATATATATATATATATATATATATATATATATATATATATATATACATATACATATATATATATATATATATATATATATATATATATATATATATATATATATATATATATATATATATGTGTATATATATATATATATATATATATACACACATATATATATATATATGTGTATATATATATATATATATATATACACACACATACATACATACATACATACATACATACATACATACATACATACAGATACAGTGGTACCTCGGAATGCGATTGTCCCTGTATGCGAGGTTTTCGGAAGGCGAGGAGTATTTACTCCAAAAATTTGTCTCAGAAGGCGAGGGTTACTTCGGGACGCGAGTTTGTTGATACGCGTACAGGCCGACCTAGCGCGTGGTGGTTCGGCGATCGTCGCCCCTCCGCCCCTCAGTTTATTATTGTCTCGCGCTCAGTGACTACCCCCACATCAATTCTTCTCGCGGATTTTCAGTGTTTTGTTGGATTTTTGGTGATTTGTTTATACAATTTGTTATTATATATCTTACCATGGGTCCCAAGAAAGCCAGTGGTAAGGATAAAGGCCAGAAAGCTCATGTGAGGATGACAATAGAGGAGAAACAAGAGATCATTCGGAAGCATGAGAACGGTACACGTGTTGTTGAACTTTGTAGGCAGTACAACAAAGCCACATCAACAATATGCACTATACTTAAGAAGAAAAATAAGATTATGGGTGCTAAAGTGGCAAAAGGAGTAAGAACATTAACGGCACAAAGACCACAAATACTTGAAGAAGTGGAAAAGTTGTTATTAATTTGGATACACGACAAGGAGTTGAGGGGTGATAGTGTTTCGGAGGCCATTATTTGTGAGAAAGCCAGGGTGTTGCACGAAGACCTTCTAAAGAATACCCCTGCAACGAGTGATGCAGATAAGAAAGAGTTTAAGGCAAGCAGGGGCTGGTTTGAAAAATTTAGAAAGAGAAGTGGTATCCATAGTGTTACAAGGCATGGGGTTATGTGATGTGATTATGGAAGGGGACTCCCCTTCCAAACAGTAACTCCTCTCCTCCTCCCCCCTCCTCACCATCTTCCATACGCCTACAGCACTCGACAGCAAGGTAAGTAATAACTGGAACACAGTTTTGTAGGTTTATTTAGATGAATTAGGTAAATTAGGTATAAAATTTAGTTTGATGTGGGGTTTTTGGGGTAGTCAGGAACGGATTAATTCATTTCCCTTTATTTCTTATGGGGAAATTAACTTCGGAATGCGAGTTTTCGGAAGGCGAGGCGTCTCCAGGAACGGATTAAACTCTTATTCTGAGGTATGCCTGTATATATAATATATACACACAGTATATATATATAAATAAATAAATAAAATAAATAAATAATAAAAGCTGACCACACCATCAGGTGACAGCACAATAGGAGCTACTGGGTCTACTGTCAACAATCTTCAGTCCTGTGAAAAGTGGGATTCATTAGAAGAAGAGGAGAGTTAGGATCAAGCAAGCCCCCAAAAGGAAGAGACTATGAGGCAAACCCGAGAGCAATGCAAGCTCAAAGGGAAAAAGGTACACTGACCAGGTATGACACTGTGGACTGCTGCAACTGGACACAAGTGATGCAACCCTGACTAAACAAACTAAGAATCAATACCTAATGGACCCCTTCAGAGACCAATCATTTCTATTTGAGCCAGAAAAGAAAGAGAAGGCTGCAGACAAAACTGCCCACCATGCCAGAAAGAACAAAATCTATGCTTTTAGAGGAGAGCAAGAAATTCTTCAACCCCACAATTTGAAGTAAAGGGTAACAAAAACAGAAGGCCTCAAAAAAGAGTCACAGGCTTTCATCAAAATGAAAGAAAAACCATCACCCAATCCAGAGACCATGAAGAAAATGAGCAGACTGGAGGTGAAAAAATCCGCAAGACAACTTATGAAATGGTGCTGAGTCAACACTGAAAGCAACAAAAGTGGCTCTTCCAAACAATAAGAAGCGACACAATTGGATATAAGATGCTAATCAACAAACTACCAAGACAGAAGACAAATGATGAAGAGAGACTAATAGATGAAAAGAGCACCAGGAAACATCATACTACCCCCATGACAAATGATGCAGGTGGGAACCAAGAGCTCAGCCACCTGAGCACCACACAGATGGCAACAAACCAGCGTCAGAAACTCTGCATACAAAGAGTTGAGGAGAACCTCAAAGCAGCAAAAACATGCTTGGATTCGGACACTGAGCCAAAAAGGGTCAGAAACCAAGATTAAGCAGGCCACCAAGGAGATAGAAGGAATATTCTGTAAAGTGAAAGTCTCAAGTCTGGACAAAACATGGATCAACAGTTGAATGTGGAGGAAAGAGAGAAAAGGCATCCACCTTGACCAGACCAGCTGAAAAGCATCCACAGCCTCATGATTGGGGAACAGAACTATGTAGAATGGAAGCCACTAGTTCCATGCTTAAGTGTAGAGGTCCACCTCAGGGAGCCATAAAGCCTCACAGAGCCAACTGAACAGAAATGTGCTAAAACTGGTGTATGGAAGTTCTAAATGGGTTACTGTTAAACAAACAAGGACAAGCTTACTGAATGCAGGTAATAAATTTAAAAATATATTATTACAAAAACATTGAAAGTTAAGAATGCCAACTTATATTTAATCAAAATGTTATTTTACTTCATAAATATATTACTGGATGGATTGCTAGTGTGACAGTGTTGATTCTGTGATGCTGCAGAATGTGAAAGATTTGGCGAGTGAACAGGGTATCTTTTTAAAGAAATTCTTATTATTCTTTTATCATTTGTAACTTTTACTTCTGGGATGATGCCTCTACATCCCCATGTGCTAATACAGATGACAATGGGACAGTTTGATTTACCTGAACTTCATTAGCAATTGAGTTATTGTGATGACATTCCTCTTCTTTAGCTCCAAGCCGGTGCGTAGGTTTTAACATGTGCTGGTCAATCCCGTTAAGACCCTGATCTCTGACAGTCTCCTCACCACCACAACCAGGGGCAACCTTGTGCTGCTGCCCAGAGCCAAGATCCGTAAGACGACCATTCAGATACATTCTTTCCATACAACCTATACAAATAATAAACAAAATACTATAGTTTGATACTGTCAAAAAAAGAATTCAAATAAAGCTTAAAAAGTAAATAAAAGATGACACAGAACTTGGTTATATTATTTAAAACCATTTACAGTACGTGGATTACAACATAAACACATTAGGTTCCTTACCACTGAAGCTTCCCGAGTCCCGTAGATGCCACTGTCTGTTGGCAGACTGTGCCACTTCCTTGGGAAGACCACCAATATAGAGGGGTGAAGAGACCTGAAGGTATTCATTAGATCCATCATTTATTATTGAGCGTGCAGTACCCCGATCTATACGCATTGTGAAGTTCTGCTTAATAGTCAGCAGTTCAACAGAATGCCACTCTCCATCACTTACAACCTCATAACTGTAAAAAAATTATGAAATCATTAAGATTGTTACACACTACTGTAATAATGTTTAAAATACAGTATTGTCATATATTACATTATTAACCCTTAGACAGCAGTTGTCGCCATTCGTTGATTCACGGGGTAATGCGCTTATTGTCATATGACGATTTAAACAATTACTGTCTGGGTTTTATATGTATGATGCAATTATGGATATAATAGCTCTATGTGAATGTTTAGTAATGGAGTTTACCTTGACCCATGAAAAAAATCCTACCACCATTTCATGGTTACGTTTACTAGGGGAATGCAGTTACTGTCATGAATATTACTAGGGGAAATGCGGTCATCGTCGTATGACTTTTTGAACAATTACTGTCTGGGTTTTATATATGTGATGCAAATATGGATATAATAGCTCTCTGTGGATGCAATGGAGTTTACCCTTGACCCATGAAAAAAATCCTGCTACCATTTCATTGTTATGCATACCAGGAGGATCCTGCTGCCATGTACATGTGCTATATTGATGGCTTACGCCTTTCTTTCAATCTATACTCTTGCCCATATGGTGCTAATTAGACCATATGTCATTGCCCAGAGCCCAACACCATTGTATATTATGTTCATATCCTTTTCACTACTCTTTATGGTTGTAATGGAGTATACCAGGTAAACCAATCATCAGTTGAAACATCTATTATTGAAACAATTGCGCTGGTTAAATTATGTGATTTATCAAGTTATTCAACACACATACTCTGGTAAATGAAGAGAAGCAGGCAATAAACAATCAGTGAAACACCCGAGGATAACACAGGCAGCATCAGCAGTCAGGCACTGGATGTTGGCAGGTGTTAAACATACCTACTGCACACCCAACGAGTCGAGTGCCTCCACCCAATGAAATGATAAACATTCACTGATTTTCATATTTTTCTTACAGTTTGCATACAGATTTATAATAATAATGACAATTTTTTTATATTTTTTTGTGCATAGACAGGTACTGTACTGTATGACTTTCTCCATAACCATTGTCTAAGGGTTAACCCTTGTGTTGCTAAAGGTTATTTGGCCATTGTGACCCACAGATGCATAACAAAAAAAAATTCTTCTAAACCTGTTAATTTGTGTTCCCTGATCACGGAAAAAATAATAAAACAATCGTAAGTGGCATATTTTGCCCGCTATAGGGCAGGGAAGCCTGGCAAAAAAGAGGCGCTGACTCAGTGTGCATCGGAGGCAGTCTGCTCAGTCCCAGCTGTCAGGCAGGAGTGGCCACAAAGAGATAATTACCTAATTATTTCAATGACTCTGATTGATTTTTCTTCATTTTTTTGCTGTAATATTATTCAATAGTGTGTAGTGTGATATATTTATATAATAAAATGTGTGAATCATCGCTGTACTCAAAATTATGGTGTGCATATTATTGATTCAATTATTGTGTTCACAAAACAATAAACAAATACTTTGTCGGTTATTACACTAGATACACAGGTTATACACTATATATGTATCTGCATGTTTTGTTCATCATAACGAACCACTAAGTTGATATTGCAAGTCAAAAAGCAGTGAGGTGTGGCCACCACATCTGCCAGTCAACCTCTCACGGCCTCTCCCTTTTCTGCACAGCGAAGAGCCGCAACTGAACAACAAATGAAGCACCCTCGGCCTGACCAACCAAGCAGCAACCCAAGGACCCCTCCGGAAAACAGCAGGTCCAAACATCATCCAAAAAGAAGGAGACTGCAGCAAACGAAGAACCTACCACTAAGACCAAACGAGGCAGAAAAAACATGGGCGCCGGAGGAAAGCCGGACACTCCCCGACCCTTATACCTGGCTATAAGGTAACAAAACAAAAACACCCGAGAACCAAAAGGGTTCACGACACACTGAAGAGAAGAAGAAAATAGACCACCTGGGCCAATGACCAGGACGGTACCAGAAGCATAAGAGCAGGCCAAAGGTGAAACAACACCCAAGACAGCAAGCGGAACAGAGCAGAAGGAACAGCAACACCGAACGCAAGCTGGAGAGGCCCGCCAGCGCCACCCAGACGAGGCGGCAGTACACGGCACCAGAAGACGGCCCTGGAACAACGCCAAAGGGAAAGACAAGACAACCCTATTAGAGACCAAAGAACTCTTCGCAGTGATAGGAAAACCAGAAGGACAGCCAGGAAACTATACACTGCCACTGAGACGAAGCATGCAGTTGGAAGACCAACAGCGAAGCCACCAGTGCCTACACAAGCAACAAGAAACTTGAGACAAAAACCTGAGACGTGAAGACTCGAAGGGAAGAACGAACCAGCCTCGTACAGGGCTGGACCGATCTGCATAAAGAGGCGGAGCTGCAGGAAGACCCTCGAGATCGGAAACTGAAGACAGCAGCGCACCCCCAACTAAGGCTGGCAAAGAACCAGAAGGAACGGCCTCCAGGGAACCAGGAACTCAAACCCGGTGAGCCGAAAAGGAACCAACCCGGGCAAGCAGACACACCCTGTCCGGGAGGAACCCCCCCCCCCCCCCCCAGGACCCCTAAAGGACCAACAAGGCCAAACACCGAAGAGCCAGGGCCCAGGCAGAGGTCAACAAGGAAAATGAGCACCACAAACTAAAACATGAGACGCGAAGAAAAAAACAGCGACCCTGCAACCCGAAGGAGCAGTGCAACCAGCTCCAGCAGGGAAAAACGACGCACACGTCCCCGAGGTATACACGAGGAGAACGACGCAGGACGTGTACCGCAGGAAAAAAAAATCATAAGGTTCGGAAAATGAACAAAGAAAAGCTGGAGCCAGGACTGGAATCCTAGCTACCCATCCCAAGAAAAGGAACCAGTAGGGTAGGAGCGGTTGACCAGAAGTCCACAACCACCTGCAGATATTGCAACACAGAAGCCTGCAGGGAGATACAAGGAAAAAGTGAAAGAACTCAGTACCAAAACTGAACACTGGTTTAGTCCAAAATCCGGGAACTGAACCTGGACAGAAGCCCACTCCAGCACCTAACAACAGTACATATAGCCAATAAGCACCGACCAAGATACACACGATCTGGAAGATCCTGTGTATCGAATTTACTCAGTTTCTATGATCGAGCAACAGAAATTTTACAGGAAAGAGATGGTTGGGTTGACTGCATGTATCTGGACCTAAAAAAGGCTTTCGATAGAGTTCCACATAAGAGGTTGTTCTGGAAACTGGAAAATATTGGAGGGGTGACAGGTAAGCTTCTAACATGGATGAAAAATTTTCTGACTGGTAGAAAAATGAGGGCAGTGATCAGAGGCAATGTATCGGACTGGAGAAATATCACAAGTGGAGTACCACAGGGGTCAGTTCATGCACCAGTGATGTTTATTGTCTACATTAATGATCTACCAGTTGGTATACAGAATTATATGAACATGTTTGTTGATGATGCTAAGATAATAGGAAGGATAAGAAATTTAGATGATTGTCATGCCCTTCAAGATGACCTGGACAAAATAAGTATATGGAGCACCACTTGGCAAATGGAATTTAATGTTAATAAATGCCATGTTATGGAATGTAGAATAGGAGAACATAGACCTCACACAACCTATATATTATGTGAGAAATCTTTAAAGAATTCTGATAAAGAAAGAGATCTAGGGGTGGTTCTAGATAGAAAACTATCACCTGAGGACCACATAAAGAATATTGTGCGAGGAGCCTATGCCATGCTTTCTAACTTCAGAATTGCTTTTAAATACATGGATGGCGATATACTAAAGAAATTGTTCACGACTTTTGTTAGGCCAAAGCTAGAATATGCAGCGGTTGTGTGGTGCCCATATCTTAAGAAGCACATCAACAAACTGGAAAAGGTGCAAAGACATGCTACTAAGTGGCTCCCAGAACTGAAAGGCAAGAGCTACGAGGAGAGGTTAGAGGCATTAAATATGCCAAAACTAGAAGACAGAAGAAAAAGAGATGATACAATCACTACATACAAAATAGTAACAGGAATTGATAAAATCGATAAGGAAGATTTCCTGAGACCTGGAACTTTAAGAACAAGAGGTCATAGATTTAAACTAGCTAAACACAGATGCCGAAGAAATATAAGAAAATTCACTTTCGCAAACAGAGTGGTAGACGTTTGGAACAAGTTAGCTGAGAAGGTGGTGGAGGCCAAGACCGTCAGTAGTTTCAAAGCGTTACATGACAAAGAGTGCTGGGAAGATGAGACACCATGAGCATAGCTCTCATCCTGTAATTACACTTAGGTAATTACACTTAGGTAATTACACCCATGTGTAGCATAGAGGGAGAAAAAACGGAAATAGGCAAGGAAAAGACCCGAAATACGGACCAAGTAGCAGCCGGTAACACAATGTACATGACCAACCACATCGAGTGTTGCAGTTGGTCGCACATACACAGAGGGACACCATGGATATAAAGGTGCAGCCTGGCACTGAAGATATACAAGGAAGGAGTGGCCAGAGATCAGAGACCGAGTCAATGAATGAGGACACAAAGCACGAACCAAGGGAACGAAGATTGTCCAAATATCAAGAAAAGACCCAGGCGCCGAAAAATTAAACAAAAAGCAAGGGGAAGGAAGTATGCATAACAGAAGGGAAAGGACTAGGAGGACCAGTTGGAACCAGAGCCAGAAGCAACTCCTACCCCCAAGTCCGGACCCTGATAACCAAAACGGGGCAGTCTCGGGGCATCCGGGGGCCTGCAACCAACCTAGCGAGTTGCAGCAACCTAAACCTAGCATGCAATGCCATAGCTGCCTGCACCCGCATATCATGATCAGTGGCTTGGGTAAATGGGAGCACATACAGACAAAACACATCACACGACTCCGGGTCAAAAGAATCACCAACCCAACAGGCAACATGGCGGAGGCACAACCGGTGAGTGTCACCCTGAAACAAGGTGACAGAGCAACCTTCAAACTCACAAGATGCGAGGGGGGACTCAGGGGGTCACATCCATCGGACAACGTAGCCCCCGTAGGGTTTCCCAGGGCCCTTAGCCTTGGTACACGCTAAGGGAAGCCCAGGCAGGATACTGCGAATCGGCACCCAAGTCTACCAAACAAACTTCTACAAGCTGAACCCCCAGGACGTGTCCACTCACGGGGGCCAAGCGGGGAGTACCTCCAAAACAAAAAATATATACATAAATACCCCTATAACAGCAAAGGGGGACCACAAAGAGCCAGAGCTCAACCCCTGCAAACACAACTAGAGTACAAAGGCAGAACCCCCCACCAGGCAAAAAACAAAAACAAAAGAAAAACCCTGCAAGAGGACAACGTACCCAGGCGGAACAGAGCCGGCCGCTGTTATTGGTGAAAACTAGCTTTGCAGTACTCTATGCCCCTACCAGTGATGAAAACTACCTCCTATCCAGAGACAAAGGCAACAAAACCCCAGCTGACTACAAGGGCGGCCAAGTACCGAGCGGTAAAGGACACAGTGGAGGTAGATCCCAAGGTGACTTGTGGAAGGTGGCCCCAAGCCCCAAGCGCAATACTTACAGGGCACCTAGGGAAGAGAGCCCTAAGCACCTGCAGCCCGAGTACCATGGAATATGTCTCCTGGCTCAAACATCATCTGTAGAGACAGCCCACACCACAAGACACAGAACTGAAACAAAACCAGAGCCATAGGCACCCGACCGGTCAGTAATCACATCAGCCAAGATCTGCTGGTTCGATCCTCGGTGCGGAGGGTCTGGGGCTCCCCCTTTCCCCCTCCGGGGAGGGGGTTGCGCAGACGGTGGTGCGGCGACGTGATGATGTCATGCTAGTTTGATAATTTTGTTTGGGGAGGCGCCTACCTTTCTGGGTGCCTGTCCCAGTCGATGGCAGACATAGAATGCTCCCAACCACAGGGTTTCTATAGGCCATTGCTCCTACTGCCTCTCTGAGGGAGCCAGGTTCTGGCTCATGGTTCCCGGTAGGCAAGAACTCCAAGCACTGACTGATGCCAGAAAGTTATACATATCCATTCAGCCTGGATAGCTCCGGGGAGCTGACGGGGCTTCCCCCAGAAAACATAATCAACAGAAATATAACTTCTAACGCTAACCAGAAGATACAGCTCACAATTTACTGCCAACCTGCACATATTTAACTGAAGTTACCTGAAGGTCACTATATCTCTAGTGCCCATTCCAGGGACAGGAAGCCAGTGGTTTGTCAGAGTCCTCCCCCCCCCACTGTTCCTGAGGATTTTTTGCATCCAGATTTTGAACTGAGGTAATGTCTAGGCATTACCTTGGCTTTGGTAGGTTGGCAATTCTATGGTTCTAGAAGTGCCCCAACTGACACCTCACACCACACCAAGTGCCCCAACTGACACTGAAAGATTAACACCACTCCTCATCCTGTGCAGTGTATTTACAGTACAGTACATGTAATGTCAAGCCTGCTACAATGTATAGTGGGGCCTCGACTTAAGAATTTAATCCGTTCCCAGAGACGGGTTGTAAGTCGAAACAAATTTTTGAAGACGGATGGAAGACAGTTAAGAAATAATGTAAATTGAATTAATTCATTCCACACCCCAAAAAATATTAACTTAAAAATATATTTTATACCAAATAACACTCATTGTGTACTAGCTACTATACAGTACTGTATGTATATCTTACCTTGAATGACTCTTGTTGGCGTATGGAAGACGGTTAGAAGGAGGGAAGGAGGAGAGGTGTTAGTGTTTGGAAGGGGAATCCCCTTCCATTATAACATTAGGCATATGTGAACAAAAGCAGTGATGACTTTTCTGGGGTACTCTCTCTCCTATGCTTTGCCTGCATACCACTAGGACCTGCTTGTGGCTCACTGCTTGTTTTTCTCACTAAAAACCTGTCTAGCAACACTTGTTTTTCCCTACGTTGTAACACTTGTCTGAAGTGAGACATCACATTGTCATTAAAAAATTTAACACGACGGCTGGCTACAGCTTGATTTGGGTGACACTTGTCAGCAAAACTTTGCAATTCTTTCCACACTGCACACATTTTCTTGAGGAAGGGACATCCTCTACTCTACATCAACAACTCATATACCATTTTCATGTTTACGAATGATCTCTTCTTTTTCCTCTGTGGTCATCCTCACATGTGTTTTCTTAGGTTGAACCTTACCACTGACTTTCTTGGGACCCATGGCATAATATATAATAATTACTTTTATGTTAAAAAAAAAAAAAAAAAAAAAAAATAATTAAATTTTTTTCGAGCATGATCAGGTAGCAGGTGGCTCTGGTAAACTGAGGGAAAGTCAGCTGCACCAGAAACCATGCGATCGGTTGACCCATACGTGTATCAACAAAGTCGCTAGTCGAGGCAAGGGTCGTAAATCGAGTTGCATTTTCCGATGAAATTACGTCATAAATCAAAAAATTCATAAGTAGGAGCTGTCGTAAGTCGAGGTGCCACTGTATCTATTTTTCTTCTGCCGTGGTACATGTTGGAAAGAGCTGCATTAAAATGCATCCTTTAGTGATATGCATCAGGCCCAATCAAATTGGAAAATAAGCTTCCAAGTTTATTTTTAAACTTCTGTCCCAAGTGAAGACAAACATAAAAAATATAGCAAAGTTTCAGTAACAATTAGAAAGATTCATAATGACATACCTGAACATGTTGGAAACTGGATAATTTCCCACATCAAAAGATACTCTGATGCGACCCTTAAACAGCTCCACTGCAAGATGTGCCGACTCTCCTATGTAGAGTAGCACTCCATCTTCTTGGTTAGTTCGGAAGTGAAGAGTCACATTGGATGTGGGACGGGTTCTAAGAGGCTCCAGAGCAAGATAAGAGTCATTGGTACCAAAATGAACCCGAGTTAGATACTCACAGTGTTTTCCTACAAAATACAAACAAAAACCAGAGTCATTACAATAAATCATTCTCAAAACCCTTTACAACTTGCATATTTTTCGAACCAGTGATGACACCAGTTAATTTGTTAAATTGCTACACATAAAAAAGGATAAGGTACTGTAAACATATTAGGTAAACACATGTAGTTTACCTACTACCAGGATAACCACAGCAAATATAAACCGAATACCCTGTACTGCTGTAACAAGTCTGTACTGCTGGGGACTGAATTATTAAATTTATGTATCCTATAGTTACTTCACTATAATAAATAACTTATCTCTTTGACTTAGTTTTTCCTTCCTATTACCTTACTACCGTTAAATTTCATAGCCAGACTTTACTACCCCTGCACTGCACACCTGATTTTGGTCAAAATTTCATGGTTCAATTGTTAAGGACATATTTTTCTTGTTTTTATGTGTTCAGCTAATATTAATGTCAAAATGTTTCCAAACTCAACCCTTTTCATTTCAAATCACAAAGTGTGATGAAAACTTTAAAAAACATTAAAATATGGCCTAATTAAAACAAAAAATTGCACAAGTCTCAGAATGCACAGTTAAGTGGTTAAATTTCACAAGCTGCCTTTACTACTAATTAAATTTTACAACTTGACTTTACTACCCCTTAAATTTGACAAGCTGACTTTACTACCCCATAAATTTCACAACCTATGACTTCACTACCCTTTAAATTTCACACAGCCCATCCTCACAACTAATCATACCCTCTTATTTACAATAATACCCAACCTAGTTTTCATACCACCAATGATTAGTTTGTCAATTATCTACTTCTAATTACAGTATAAGTCTACTATTACTGAAAAGTGATAATACTGTTAAGATTAATGTCTTGACAGTATTATCACTTTCTTTCTACCCTCTCAAACAAGAAGTTTACTTTTAAATGCAAAGCAAACAGTATATTATATAGTACCTAAATATATATATGTAATATTTGTAAACAAAAATTGAATTATATCTGGTTTGTAATTAACACAATTGTTTATGAATTTATGAAAAAACTGAATTTTTTTAGCTCTCGTGTAACAAAAATTAACAAGATGTCTGGTTACAATCGGAAAGTCCCGGGTTCAATTCCTATGGCAGGACAAATGTGTGAGTATTGTTTTCTTTCACCTGATTTCTTTGTTCTTCTAGCAAGAGACACCCAGGAGTTAGATAATTGTTGTGGGCAGCATCATGGGTAAGGTCAGTAGTTGGCCTAGCGGAACCTCTATAAGCCTGACAGCCTTCCTGTCCACGATACTGGGAAACCCTAAATTATTGTAAATTCCATGCTGTATGGCAAGGAATGAATGGATAAATAGTTGAAAAAGTTAACACTATATTTTTGTTTACTCTTATCAGACAGCTGTGAAACACTATACAGAATAATTTAAAAAAAACAATCTACCCCTGGTAGGAGGCCTGGTCGATGACCGGGCCGCGAGGACGCTAAGCCCCGGAAACACCTCAAGGTAACCCCTTCTGTAAATCAACATCAAGGATGTTCAGTTGAGTTCATTTATGATACCCATCCTGGGGGTTAGTTGTGAAAAAAGGTTACATATTGAGCTTTGAAATTGAAACTCAAAATTCAGATTATGCCATTTCAAATTTAAATCCCTCCCTCCCAAGGAACAAATTAAAGATCAGTCTCGGCTTTGCCTTGAGGCAAAGCTCAATGCCTTAACCACTGCACTGCGCAAAGCGCCTTTAGGCGCTCAGAGAGTTGTGCTCTTTGTTTTTTAATTTGGCTATATTTTAATGTTTTTTAATGTTTTCATTACTATTTGTGTTTTGAAATGGAAATAGTTGACTTTGGAAACATTTTGACATTAAATTTACCTGAACATTTGTAAAAATAACGAAAATATGTCCTTGACAATTGCACCAAGACGTTTTTGCCGAAAATAGGTGAGCAGTGCAAGGGTTAAACCATACTGATACTCCGCCAACAAAGATTTCCCTCCATCAAATCATCACGTATGAGACCTTGACTAAACGGTTAACTATTAAATAAATTTAGGTTATCAAAGTGCAAGGATATGTAGTTTCAATGTTCTACAATAAATTTCAGATATTAAACAAAGTAAAAATATATTGTAGTATGATTGTGAACATCTGCTTCCTGTTTTGTTCATTTGCTTCCTCAGCCTTTTTTAAAGTTTTCAGACCATGAATACCTATTAAAAAATCCTATACAAAGATATATGGCTGCATTGCTCACCTGAAAAACCTGGAGAACATTTGCACACATAATCTTTTGAGTTTGGAGGAACAAAACAAATGCCATTCTGACAGTCATTCTGTTGACAGGGTGAAGTCTGAAGGAACACTGCCGGGCCGACTTCACAGAACTTCCCCGTGTAGTCATTAATGCACTTGCATGTGTATTCATTTTCTCCATCTACACATGATGCACCATTCTGTTGACATTAACCATTAAAATTTGTACAAAGCAACATCATAGTCAATATTTTATATTATTATAAATAATTAAATAGTCAATATTTTATATTATTATATTAAGTAATTATTACAAGAAGGAAGGCACCAAAGTGAGGAGATTATGTAGCATCTCTGCATTAAATAGCTGGCAACTTTATCCATCTAATTTGTTCAAAGTATAGCATATATTACACATGGAAATGAGAAAGAAACTATACAATACCTGACACAAATGGTTGGCACAGTCGTCAATGTTCACGGTACAGTTCTCGCCTGTATATCCCAGAGAGCACTGGCACTCATAGTGAGTTGAGTGATCGACACACGTGGCTCCATTTTTACAGGGATTAAATTCTTTGGTGCAGAAGGGGATCTTACGCTCACAGTAGTCACCTGAATGGATGTAAAGAGTACACATACAGGGTAAAGTACTACTGAATTTTCAGAAAAAAGTTCACTTAATTTATATAATGTTTACAAGTACACAAAATTACAAAAGTAAAAGAAATATTACACAAATAAATAAATACACACGGTGTATACAAATTCAATGCAATCTGGCCATGCAACATTATTCTACCCCAGTGAGTTATATACAAGTAATTTTCATCATATGCAACTGTTAGGGCATTTTCTGTTTAGTTTAGGATGTCATTCATCTTAGAATTGTGTATGATATATTTCTTATGTGCTAATTTTCTAATTTCTAAAGTGAGAAATGATACTATTCAACGAGACTGACGTCACTTCCATCCTTGTATTAGGCGATGTGTGTAAGCCCAAGCAGATAGGTGACATTCAAGGCATGCAATGATTGGTTAAAAGGTAAGACATCAGCCAATAAGAGAGGAGCTCCATTATGTAATCAATTAATCCATGAATCCAAACTTGAGTTCAGAATTGAAGAACATAAGAAAGCATGTAGAATTATGGCTGGTAACAGTGCTGTAGCAAACCATAGTTGGGAAAAGGATCACAATATTGATTTTTTGAAATGTGAAATAATCTATAAAAGTAATAATATTAGCACTAGAAGGGTAGTGGAAGGGGTTCTAATAAATAGTACTCTGAATACTTTCGCTGGCAACAAAAGCTTCACTTCAGAGGATAACTTTACTAGGAAAATGATTCTGAGTGAATTAAAATTAGATCTCAATAAATGGATGAATGAAAACAGTCCCATTAGCTGTGTTCCTTGGGGTATTGAGAGGGTTACGAGGTATAGCATCCAGATAAACACCTCTATTAATAACAACCCCAGTTCCCAGAACAGCAGGATTATGGAAAGGACACACGACCACAATTCTGTAGAAGACATTGCCGCAGGTACATCAGCAGTCGGGAACAGAGGTGACATGGTCAGGAGGTCAAAAAGGGTAAGAGGATTGGACCCATGATAGCAACCTCATTAGACATTGAGATGTAAGTCTCATCCTAATCACACACTCAGACCTGGACAAAGCACTCAGGAGAATGCAAAAGACTTGGTGTAAATTCCTTACACAAATTTCACCAATACACATGTGGGTTTTATCCTATCTTATTTGATACTAATATTTATGAAATAGTGCTCCACATTTTCTTCATATTGCCCTTAATTTGATTGAATTTATTCTCATAGTAGTTTATTTTGGCTCTCTAATTATTTTCAACAGCACTTATGAGTACCTCCTTGAAACTTCTTTGGAGATGACCCCTAACCTATACTACTTTTCATAATCATGGTTTTTTGTTGATAGATTTAAGTATACCCTTAGTAAGCCATGGATTGTTTAACCTTTTAGTTGTGACTTGTTTCGTTAGCATTAGACAGTGGGTATTTTAGAGGCTCAGAGCTTTGTGATGAAGTGTTTGCACTGCTAGGTTGATGTGTATATGTATATATACACAGGCTGCCTGTCCACATAAAATTAATTAACACTTTCGCCCACCGATGACGAAGTATGGAGTCAAAAAGTGATACTTTCCAAGCAACATGTATGTGGCTATTTCTAAAGCAAATGGTAATAACCATAGTTAGTTTAAGAAATTTATTTTAATATTTTCTTCAATTCTTTGTAATGGTTTAAAGTTTTTTTTATCACATTCTTATATACAGTATATATATAGTGGTAGTCACTTGTCTATCGATGGACACTAAACTTTATCCAGCTTTATCATTACTGATTTTGGAAAGCTTGCACTGCTTTATATTCAAAACATAAGTCGGTGGTATCACTGTCAATTCTCTAAACATTCATGCTTGTTGGGACATCATATCCATGCATGTGTATACCTGGAGCATACCTGAAAAGGGTTCTGAGAGTTCTTCTACTCCCCGAGACCAGCCTGAGGCCAGGCTCGACTTATGTGTGTACAGGTAATTACATGAGTGTAGTTGCAGGATTAGAGCTACGTTCGTAGTGTTCCGTCTTCCCAGTATGTACTCTTTGTCATATGATGCTTTGAAACTACTGATAATTCAGGCATCCATCACCTTCTCACTAAACTTGTTCCAACCATCTACTACTGTTTGCAAAAGAGAACTTCTTAATATTTTTTCGGTAATGTTGCTTAGCTTGTTCTTGAAGTTGCAGGTTTCAAGAATTTCTTTGTCAATTTTGTCATTTCCTGTTACTATTTTGTACGTAGTGATCATAGTGCATCTTTTTCTTCTATCTTCTAGCTTTGGGATACTTAACACCATTTGCCTGTCCTTGTAGCTCTTGCTTTTCAGTTCCGGAAGTCATTTAGTAGCATGTCTTTGTACCTTTTCAAATTTGTTGATGTCTTTGTACCTTTTCAAATTTGTTGATGGGCTTCGTGAGATATGGGCACCACACAACTACTGCTTATTCCAATATTGGTCTAGCAAAAGTCATGAACAATTTCTTTAATATTTCACCATCTATGTATTTAAAGTCAGAAGGAACCTCGAACATTGTTCTGTATGTGTGGTCCTCCTGTGACAGTTTACTATCCAGAACCATCCCTAGATCTTTTTCTTTATCAGTTCTTTAAAGCCTTTTCACATAATTTATTGGTTGTGTGGTGGCCTATTTTCTCTTATTCCACATTTCAAAACATGGCATCTATTCACATTGAATTCCATCTGCCAAGTGTTGTTCCATACACTTATTTTGTGTGGGTAATCTTGAAGGGCACGACATTTGTAATCAGCAAATACGTTCGTATAATTCTGTGTTCCTCCTGGTAGATCACTTATACTGTATAGACAAATAGACGATGAACATTACTGGTGCAAGAACTAAACCCTTGTGGATCTCTGCTAGTAACAATTCTCCAGTCTGATACATTGCCATGGATTACCACTCTTCATCTTTCTGTCAAAAGATTGTTCAGCCATGTCAGCAGTCTGCATGTCACCCCTCCAGTATGCTCCAGTTACCATAACAATCTTTTGTTTGGGACTCATAAACTCTATTCTAAGTCTAGATAAACAAAGTGAACCCAACCATCTCTTAACTGTAAAATCTCTGTGGCTCACATAGAGCTAAGTAAATTTGATTTTGATTTGATTTGATTTGGTTTTTGATTGAATTGTTACACAGGCACCTCCTCTTCAAAAGCCATACTGTCTGTTATTATATAATTTTACCTCCAGGCTTACTATTGTTTGGTTTAAGCAATTTTTTCTAGTATTTTGACTGCAACACTTGTCAATATTATGAATTTATAATTCATAGGGTCTTCTCTGCTACAATTTTTATAGATTGGAACTATGTTTGTCTTTTCAATATATATTTGCTAAAATTCCTACACACAAAGATGTCTGAAATATCAATTGAAGTGGAATTCTCAGCTCAGGTGCACATTCTCTCAGAATCCATGGTGAAACTCAATCTGGTCCAACTGCATTATTTCTTTTCTTTAGTAATTTTTCCACTTTATTTTGAGACACCTCCATAGTCTTCTCTGAAATTTACATTGTATTTGGTTTTCTGAAAATCAAATTTTTCTCAAATATACAGTGGTACCTCAGCTTACAAATTTAATCCATTCCCAGAGAAGGTTCGTAACCTGAAAATTTGTAAACCGAAGTGAATTTTTCCATAAGAAATAATGTAAATTGAATTAATCCGTTCCACACTCCCAAAAATATTAACTTCAAAGTAAATTTTATACCTAATTCACCCAAATCTTTAGTACTAACGTATGTACAAGTTATTGCTTACCTTTATTGATGACTCTTGTTGGCATATGGAAAACGTGAGGATGGGAAAACGTGGGAGCCGGTCGGCCGAGCGGACAGCACACTGGACTTGTGATCCTGTGGTCCTGGGTTCAATCCCAGGCGCCGGCGAGAAACAATGGGCAGAGTTTCTTTCACCCTATGCCCCTGTTACCTAGCAGTAAAATAGGTACCTGGGTGTTAGTCAGCTGTCACGGGCTGCTTCCTGGAGGTGGAGGCCTGGTCGAGGACCGGCCGCGGGGACACTAAAGCCCCGAAATCATCTCAAGATAACCTCAAGATAAGAAGATGGGGAGGATGAGAGGTGTTTGTGTTTGGAAGGGGAGTCCCTTTCCATTATAACATCAGGCAGTGATGACTTCTCTGGGGTACTTTCTCTGGTATGTTTTTCAGGCTTACCAATAGGTTGCTGAAACCTATTGAAACCTTTTTTGTTTTTCTCACTAAAAATCTATCCATAGTGGCTTGTTTTCCCTACATTGTAACACTTGTCTGTAGTGAGGCATCACAGTGTCATTAAAAAGGTTAGGGCCATGGCCTACCACAGCTTGCTCAGGGCATGGCCTTTCAACAAATGGTTGCATTTCTTCTCATAGTCTACATCACTTCTTAATTGTTGAGGAAGGGATATTATGTACTGCCTCCTCCTCTGAAGACATTTCCTCAGCTGCCTCTTGTTGCTGCTCATTGTGAAGGGCTATGAGTTATTTGGTGGTCAGTTCTTCGCTGTGTTTCTCCACCATCTCACAGCACACAGCACTCAACACTATGAATGCCACTTCTTTTTCTAAATTTCTCAAACCATCCCCTGCTCGCCTTAAACTCTTTTGTATCTGCATCACTCATTCCAGGGGTTTTCTTTAACAGGTCTTCATGCAATTGCCTTGCATTCTCACAAATGATGATCTCTGAAAATGCTATCACCTCCTAACTCCTTGTTGTGTACTCAAATTAATAACAACTTTTCAACATCCTCAAGTGTTTGTGTTCTTTGTTTCCTGAAATTCTTTACAAAGAATTTTAGTGCGATTGTCACTAGGCGGGAGGCACTGGTAAACTGAGGCGCGGTTGCTGTGCCACCATTTCCTTTTTATTTTCTGTGAATCTGTTCCCCATTTTCAATCTCTAGAATTTATCCTTTATATGCAGCTTGCTTTTAAAGTAAATGGTATGACACCTTAGCGACGATTTTTTATTTCAGAAAATATCATCGTTCAGCATTTTAAGAGTGGATTTTGCATTGGGGTTGAATCTGGAAAATAACGTCGCTAAAGTGTCAGCATTTTAAGAGTGGATTTTGCGTTGGGGTCAGACCTTGAAAACATTGTCGCTAAGTTGTCAACATTTTAAGAGTGGATTTTGTGTCAGGGATAAACCAACAATAAATCATCGCTTTGGTGTCATCAATTTAAGAATGGAATTAAGGTCAGAGGTGGTCCATCTTTGGGAGATATGTTAATTAGGAGTATGTGATGTGAATACAGTATCAGTTCTTGAACCCGCCTCTAGATGTTTATATTTGTAGGTTCTTTACAATTATCCCAATTTTCCTGAAATTTAAAAACCGCTGTTCTTCAGACATAATAAACGAGGTAAAGTTAGTTACCGAGTTTCAGCTTAACGAATTTTAGAAAAGGTGGTGTGTGTGTGTGTGTGTGTGTGTGTGTGTGTGTGTGTGTGTGTGTGGGTATGTGCGCTTGAAAATATTTGTTTAGTAATTAGTAAAGTTATGAAGAATAATTAAAATTTACCTGTGTAACCAGGGTGGCACTGACACCTGTACTCCTCCACAAGGTCAAGACATGTAGAATTGTTCTCACACTTGTTTCCAGCACAGTCATCTATATTGACCTCACATCGGTCACCCTCAAATCCAGGAGGGCAGTGGCAGCTATATGAAACAAAAGCAGTTGTTAAGACGTAATACGACAAATAAATATTGGGTACTGAGTAATATGAAGAACTCTTTTTCTAAGGCCCCAGCACCAAACTTGCTGGTTGCTCAGTAAGCTCTTGCAGTGGTTTTAACCATCCAGAGGTTGAAAGGCCTTAAGCCCAACACCAAATTAAACCAAGAGTCAGAGCAGAAAGTCAAACAATGCCATTATGTGTAAGATCATGCTCAGTATGTGTAATTACCTAAGTGTAGTTACAGGATGAGAGCTACGCTCGTGGTGTCCCGTCTTCCCAGCACTCTTTGTCATATAACGCATTGAAATTACTGATGGTTTTGTCCTCCGCCACCTTCTCACCTAACTTGTTCCAACCGTCTACCACTCTGTTTACAAAAGTGAATTTTCTTATATTTCTCCGGCAGCTTTGTTTCATTAGTTGAAATCTATGACCTCTTGTTCTTGAAGTTCCAGGTCTCAGGAATGCTTCCCTATCAATTTTATCGATTCCTGTTATTATTTTGTACACAGTGATCATATATTATCCTTCCATCATCAGCAAACATGTTCATATAATTCTGTATTCCAACTGGTAGATCATTTATGTAAACAATGAACATCACCGGTGCAAGAACTGAACCCTGTGGTACTCCACTTTTGACATTTCTCCAGTCCGATACATTGCCTCTGATTACTGCCCTCATTTTTCAATCAGTCAGAAAATTTTTCATCCATGTTAGGAGCTCACCTGTCACCCCTCCAATATTTTCCAGTTTCCAGAACAACCTCTTATGTGGAACTCTGTCAAAAGCCGTTTTTAGGTCCAGATAGATGTAGTCAACCCAATCATCTCTTTCCTGTAACATCTCTGTGGCTCTATCATAGAAACTAAGTAAATTCGATACACAGAATCTTTCAGATTAAAAAGCCATACTGTTTGTCTGATATTATATTATTTCTCTACAGGTGTTCTACCCATTTAGTTTTTATTATTTTTTCCAATATTTTGACTACAGAGCACCACTTGGTTCCCGAACTTTAGTTATCCGAAACTTCCAGTTTCCCGATTGGGGTTGGGGAGTCAGGCTACACGAACTAAGTTCGGGTAGGAAGTAGTCCACCAAGCTTCTCGCCAGCCGATGTTGGGGTTACCCTACACGAACCAAGTTCGGGTGAGGAAGCGGTCTGCCAAGCGTAACACTGGCCCGTGGTGGTGGGTGGGTGGGTGGCAGATGGTTTAGTTTGCCCACTGACCGTGTCGGGCGCCACCACTCTGGTGCCTCCTACCCTGTGATGTCACAGATTCACGGCCTATTGTTCCCATTGTTTGAATTTGTCACAAGACTGGAGTGTTCATTCCGTGACTTTGTTTTACATATCAGCACAATCAAGGAACATCCGTGCACCATGTCGACTCCAAATGCACGCATTGTGTCAGTGAAAGCATCTACAAGTGGGTTACGTAAAGGAAAGAGGTCAGTGATGACATTTGAGAAGAAAGTTGAAATAATTAAGATGGAGAGCGGTGTCCCGAGAAGTGTCGTGTGCGCTGAATATGGCATTAATAAAAGTACTGTTTTTGATCTTCTTAAGGCTAAACCTATCATTTTTTACTATTTCTCTAGAAGTGAAAGTGATAAGGCAATACGAAATAGAAAGGTAGTCAGTAAAGCAAAGGTGGAGAATGTTGATAATGCAGTGTGGGAGTGGTACAAATAGAGACGTGAGGTGACGAAGAAGCCAGTGGCAGGCTGGCTGCTCGTGGAAAAGGCGAGTGAATTTCACCAAGCAATGAAAATTACCCAAAAATTACAGCGAGTATGAAACTAAGGACATGATGAGTCAGTACAATTTGTATATGAAGTTTTTAAAAACAAGAGCCAAGGGAATGAAACAAATGTCAATTAAAGAGTCTTTTGCAATGGCTTCCAAGAAAGCTCGCATTGCATCACCTGCACCTGACTCATCGCATGTTGACCCAGTCAACCCAACAACTTCAGTCAACCCCAACAACTTCAGTCAACCCAACAACTTCAACATCCACCATCACCTCTTCCATGTAAATAACTATGTTTCATCAACATCGATCATCAACATAAGCGGATCAGACTTCAATTATTGGTGAGTACAAACAAAATACGGTCGCATTTACGCTATGAACCTGTCGATTTTTCCCCTAGAGTTTTTTCATAAATTTTTCTATTTTTTTTTTCTCCATTTCTCGCATACGAACTAACATGTTAACCGATGGGTCTCGTCCCCAATGGATTCGGAAACCAAGTGGTGCTCTGTATTACACTTGTCAATGATACAGGTCTATAATTGAGGGGGTCTTCCCTGCTGCCACTTTTGTAGATTGGAACTATGTTAGTATGTGTGTGTGTGTGATACTGACCAGAAGGTCAAATTTGTGAGCAACTTTAGCCAAAGGCAAAGAATAACTTTATTTTAATGACAGCTTTAATTTCTGATAAGCTCTGTCATTCAAAGAAAAGCTTGTATATATTCATGATAATCAGGTTACATAAGTAGCTGACATAGCATTTACAAAATTCTATAAAATCAAAGCACAAACAGTATATTGCTTTGCCATTATACAGGAAAAAATTTTCTTGTGATAAATTGTGATAAAAAATTTCTTGTGATAAACTGATCTCAAGATAACTTAAAAGAAATACAAGACATTCAACATTCTTCTCACAAGAGAGCCTACCTGAATCGGCCAGCTTCAAGAATCTTGCAGGTACCCAGATTCCTGCAAGGATTGCCATAACAAGCATCTATCTTATACTGGCAGTTTGGCCCATAGAAAGCTGGAGCACAATTGCATTCATAGCTGCGGTTGGCAAGGGGGCGACAAGTAGCACCATTCTCACAAGGATGCGTATAGCACAGGTCACACTTGGCAAGTACCTGAAGAAAAAGCCTGGAACTTAAGGGAAATTTCAAATAAAACATTATTCAAGTGTTCTTAGAACTGTTAAAAAATACAGTTACCAAACACAATGTGCCACATTTATTCAAATAAATTTAACAGTGAAAAATACATCTTATATAGTACTTTACTTATTAAATGATTCTTTGACTAACCTCATCAGGGACCTTTGGAACACACTTAAAGGACTGTGTTGGAGTAGTAAGTACAAGTTTATCCCTCATGGATGGAGGCTCAGCACACCGCGCAATTCCAGGTTCCACAAAATCACCTTTTACCCAGTCCGAAAACCATGCCAAAGAGCAATCACAATAAAGTGGATTTGCTCCCATTGCTCTATAATGAAGAATGAGTGCATTAGTGAAACTCAGTTTAAGGTTCTCTTTCGAGTTGTGACAGATTGTACTGCAATGAACTGATGGAATTTTGCATCACAAATACATCAAAAAATGATAAAAGAACACTTACATATGTGTAATGAAGACAAGATCACGAAATGCACCATCAGGGATCATTGAAATATCATTCCCATGAAGAGATCTGAAATCAAAGAAGAAGATAGTTGCAGGCAATGAGTCACAATAACATGGCTAAAGTATGTTGACCAGACCACACACTAGAAGGTGAAGGGACGACAACGTTTCGGTCCGTCCTGGACCATTCTCAAGTCGATTCTCACAATCGACTTGAGAATGGTCCAGGACGGACCAAAACGTCGTCGTCCCTTCATCTTCTAGTGTGTGGTCTGGTCAACAAGTAGATAGTTTATTGTACAGTAAAAAAAATCTAACTAAATCCTAGGAATAATCAATCATATCTTTGACTTTGAGGACAAGAAGGTCATTATTCAACTGTATGCTTGGTATGCTATACAGTATTCAACTCTGGTGCTTGGATTAGTGTATTCTAGCATAGAAACTTCATCTTCAGAAAGACATAACTGGTTTGGAGAAAGTTGGCAGAGGAAAGTTGTTGCCTGGTGCCAAACACCAGACAACAAAAATCATTCCAGAAATAAGTCAGCTCTCATACTCAGAATGGTTGAGGGCCACAGGGTTAACAACACTGTAAACCAGACATGACTGGGCAGATCTCAATGAAACTTAAAATACTGAACAGTTTGGAGAATGTTGATCCAGACAAGTTCTTCAAAAGGTCAGATGTAACACGAACAAGAATCAATGGTTTCTAGCTCAACAAGGCACAATGCAGGACTGAAAACAGGAGATGCTTTTTCGCCTACAGAGTTATAAACCCATGGAATGGCTAATCCACTGAAACTGTAAATGCCAAAAAACTGTTGAAGTTTAAAATCCAGCTTGAAAAACTTAACAGTATAAATGGGGGGCATCTGACAAGCCGCCAGCTTCCTGTCCTCACCAAGGACATTAGAGTAAATTCCTCAGTAAAGAGGAACTTTTAATAATAATTTATATACTAATTTTATTAGAGTAAAAATGACCCTCAGGTAAATTCAGGAAAATTTATAATTATTATTATTACTACCTTATTCCTCACTTTCATGGGATGGAAAGTCACCAGCCCAGAGAGAAAAATGAACACCATAGTGAAAAATAGTTAAAGATATTATAAAAGAAAATTTAATGGATGAACAAACACCTCCACACACCAGTTACCCACAGTAGAATATAAATGAAATAAAAATAATTTTTAAAATTATAATCTTCATTATCCATTCTTAAAATACTTATACTGTACTGTATATGTTTCACAATCAAATAATGACTGATGATTGTTTTTTCACGATCATTATAGACATAGACTAATCCTGCATACACTAATGAATACAACCATCGTCTATGAGGTTTCATAACAGTTTATTAAGTCATCCTGTGAGTTACTTTAGTGGGCTCCGTTGGTTGAAAGCGACTGACATTACATACTGTTTATTATGCAACGTCGTTTACTTTCAACGAATAGTACCCACAAGGACCTGTTTCTTTTCCAAACGAAATCTGGCATAACTTACAACTGCTGGAGATTGGTGTGCAAGTTATTTAATAAGGAAACACAATATGCACCATATACAAAATATAGTACAGTAATATCTTAGAAGCATATTTATTTTCTTGTTACTTAATCCTATACTGTATGTCTATGCATCACTAACCAAATCATAGATCATGAAATAAGCACTTGATTTAATGCAATTTACCATTTAAGTTAAATATGATTACTTAATGTGTTATGATTCTTTATATTAAGAGAATTAAACCATAATGCTGTATGATATACTCTTTATGTGATGCACATTTAAACAACACAATAGTGACATAATGTGGTTTTCTTTTTGTGACTCAAGCTGTAACAGTTTACTCACTTAGCTGTCACAACTAATAAAAATGACAAGGTGGGTAACAAGAACCTTTCAAACAAGAGATGCCAGACCAATGATGGTACTTTTTAAGGCACTAGTACTCTCTAGGGTGGAATATTGTTGCACATTAACAGCCCCAATCAAAGTTGGAGAAATTGCTAACCTGGAGAACCTTAAAAGATCTTTTACTGCCCAAATCCACTCAATAAAACACCTAAATTATTAGGACTGCTTAAAATTTGTAAATCAGTATTCTCTAGAGTACAGGTGGGATAGATGAGTAATAATTTGCATTGGAAAATATTATTTATTTATTTATTTATTTATTTATATATATACAAGAAGGTACATTGGGTTTGTGAGAATACATTGGATAGTACAGTATTTACATTCTTGTAAAGCCACTAGTACGCGCAGCGTTTCGGGCAGATTAGAGATATTAGAGACTGGTTCCAAATCTGCACATATGATAAAGAATCATAACACATCTAAACATCCACAGGGATGTTAGAAAGAACTTTTTTAGTGTCAGAGAGGTTGACAAGTGGAATGCATTAGGAAGAGATGTGGTGGAGGCTGACTCCATACACAGTTTCAAGTGTAGATATGACAGAGCCCAATAGGCTTAGGAACCTGTACACCTGTTGATTGACGATTGAGAGACGGGACCAAAGAGCCAGAGCTCAACCCCCACAAGCACAATTAGTTGAGTACAATTAAGTGAGTACACACACCTTCACACACGTGTGTCTTTAGAACAGTGAAATTATATCTGGCAAATTTCCTGCAGATCTATGATAAATTAACTGAAATAAAACAGGGTCAAAAACTAAGCACACAATAGACCATACCAAGATAGAGCCCAATAGGCTCAGGAATCTGTACGTCGGTTGATTGACAGTTGAGAGCTGGGACCTTAGAGCTGAAGCTCAACCACCACAAACAATTGAGTACCACACAAAAATAACACTTTATGAGACCAGGAGGCATGGTAGGAAGTGCAGAATAGCCCTATTGAAAAGCAGGGGTATAATAGGTACATTGACAAAGAATTCTATGTACATCATGGGCCTAAGAATTTTCAACACACTCTCTCTCTAAATATAAGAAGCATAACTAGCCAACCTGTTCCAGTGTTTAAAAGAGAACTTGATAAACACCTCCAAAGAATAAATCTAACAATCTGGTTGACCAGACCACCAACCAGGAGGCCTGGTCAGAGACTGGCCCGCGGGGACGTTGATCCCCAGAACTAACGGTAGGTAACTGCAAGGTAACGTGCCCACAATGGCTCTGAGTAATCCACTGATATGATTTACTCTGCAGCTGAGCTGTGCCTGCAGCAGCTTGTGTTGTTTTCACACTACTGTATTTGACTAAGTCATGGATATTACAATTAGATATGGATATTAGAATGATGAACACCAGTTCATAATTCTATCTTAGGAGTAGCAGCCATAAAGCAGATAAAAAAATGAAGTGAGTGAAAAGAAAATGGGAAATAATGGTGTTGTGTGAATGAATTTACATTTCACACAGGAAAGATAAAGCTGGACATGGAGCTTCAGCACATGTTATAACTGCTAGCAATGCTTGTCTCATTATCACACTACCTGGTCAACCTTATCAAGAGAGCGACCAGGCAATATGATAAACTAAATAAAACTGAGTTAGTGCAAATGCACATAAATACATAATAATGTTAGTGAAAATAGCAAAACAAGAAGAGAATTTGCTAGAACCACAAGAGATGAAAAAATAACTTAGCAAAATATTAAAGTGGTGTCCACGTGCCTGTTTATGAAAAAGCAAAACAACTGCATGGTGATCTTAAAAAAAAAAAAAAATGGGAACGAGTGCTGATAGTAAAGTGTTCAAAGCTAATCATGGCAATGGGAAGGGTACTCCCCTGCCAAAACAATAACATCTCTCCTATTCCTCACCACCTTCGACATATGCCATCAACTATCCTAAGTGTAGGGTAAAGTGAGAATATATTTGCATTTATTTAATTTATTTATTGTGTTCATGTGTGCATGTTTTGTGGTCTGTGATCGGCACTCAAACGACCTTCTGGAAAGAATTAAGTCCGAGCACCGAGGTTCCACTGTACGAGGAATCCTTCACAAGCATGGGTTTAATTAAATTCTCTGCAATAAGTCATTAGAACAGTAACATACATATACATAAATATTCAGTACATGCATGTACGCTTACAGGTTATAAGAAAAATATGGTACTTACAATATGCGAAGTTTCCGCAACCCTGCCAACGAGTCCCTTTGCATGCACTGTAGTTTGTTGTAGCTTACAATGCTGTGGAAAATGAGAGAAATTAATTCCAAATTGCACAGTATGAAAAGAACTGTATTTAAGCATGAATGATTCACTTACATTAGAATTTACCCATAGAAGAAAATATTAATTCATCATACAGCAAACTTAAGCCACCATACACTTACGAGTCTAAAAAAAATCAAGTGGCAAGTCAGAAAAATTATGATGTGCATATACTCACAGTGTGGAGAGCTGATGAAGGCTGGCAAATGTGTTATTTTGTAGTACAGCGATCTGGTTGTTGCTCAAGTCTCTGTCAAGCAACAGAGTGTAGGTTTAAAAAGCTATTATGACAAACTACATCAGTTCTTGCAACAATTAATGCATATTTTTGTTACGTAATACTTTTAAGTACTGTCCTGTGTAATGTTTTGAGTGATGAGTATTATTTATCCTTGTTTATGTTTGACCCACTGTTGTGCTATTTGGCAACACCCCGGCTGCCTTTCTCAAACTTGTTACCCCCTTCATTGCTCCTTGGTACAGTTTCATGTTTATTCCTTTATACTTTTTCGCTTGTAATGTCTTTTCTTGAGGGCAATCCTTATTATTTTCATATTACTGTATTTCTCAACAAGGGCAAATAGCAACTACAGTACTGTACTTCACTCCTGTTGCAGTCACCCCAGGACATTATGTGGAATGACCTCCCCAATCACGTCAAAGACTGCCCCATCTCTCAACCAGTTTAAGAGAAAAAGTAAGTACAGTACTACCTCTAATGCCTAAAGCCAATAATAGTGGCTTTAGGCATTGTATGTACTAGCTCTACCTTTAAGTCAACCAATCTTTGTAAAAATTCCTTGTATGTATGTATGTACCTTACCTAAACAACATTTATTTATTTATTTTATTTTATACCTAATCAACTCCATGTAACCTACTTTACCTCCTAAATGCCAACCTATGTCTTGTTATTATCAAACATTAGTGATAAATGATTAATGACTAACTTGTAAAACTGCTAATATCAGCCATGTAAACTTAAGAAAATTGTAGTCTGCTCTGTTTATTTATTCAAAATTACTATTTGCTCCTCTGTTGCAATTGATGCTATTAATTCAACATATAATTATTGTCATTCTTTCTTCAATTCATGCTTTTGATCTTGATTAGTCTGCGGTCTCAGTTTTTAGGTTTCCCACATCTTACTCGAAACACTGTATGTATTAGTGGCTTTAAACATAGTACAGTATATACTAGCCCTATCTAGAAATCCAACATTGTGCTTGAAAGTCAATATGTATGTATGTATGTATGTATGTATGTACAGTACTTTTACTTAAATAAACTATTTATTTATTTATTTATTTATTAAAGTCTTAGACACTGTTCAATTTCAAAATTCAGCTCAACAAAATCATTAGGACAAATGGGGTCCTTTGACAAGCCACCGGCTTCCTTTCCTCGACGAGGCCACTAGAAATATAGTGGACCTCAGGTAAAAGACATATTGGTTCCCATAGGTGGGGGTAGCAATCTGGTTAAGCTTATAGAGATCCATTTATGCTCTTATAGTGATCCATATATAGCTCACTAGCGATTCCCCCCTTTAGGCCTTTAGGGGGTATTGATATCAAGCGGGAGTGCTAATTGCATGAACTGTTGCTTGTTTGGTTTCTTTCTAGGGGAAATATTTTGGTATTTTAGGACATAGATTGCACAGATTAACCAGACAGTCGTCTGTTTTGATTAGCCTACCTTTCTGGGTCCTTTCCTGGTTGATGGCAATTATGACATACAGTACTTAAAATGTAAAGTGCTCATATAGTGCTCATACAGAACCTGGCTCCCTGCATCTCTCTGAGGGGGGGGGGATAGGTTCTGGCTCGTGGTCCCCGGTAGGCAAAGAACTTCTGTGACAGATGACCCCAAACTAATAAAGCACTATATCAGTTTGGATAGCATCAGGGAGCCGACGAGGCTCCGCACAGAAAAGCTAACCAAACTCTAGAAATAATCAAACATACCCCTTGATTTTAAGGGAAAAGGCAGAAGTGATTCAGTTGTATAAATCTCTAGTGTTCCCCTCACTTGGATTATTGTATCGAAGCATGGAGACTTCATCTTCAGAAGGGCTTAGTTGCTATCGGGAAAGTACAACACCAGGCAACAAAAATAATTTCAGAACTAAGTCATCTCTCTTACCAGGAATGGTTGAGAGCTTCAGGGCTAACAACACTGCTAACCAGACAAGACAGGGTGGATCTCATCCAAAGTTTTAAAATACTGAACAATTTGGAGGATGTTGATCCAGACAATTTCTTTAAGGTCAGATGTGACATAGAGAGTGAGCAATGATTTCAAGCTCAACAAGCCACAATGCAGGACTGAAAACTTTTTCATCCACAAGGTTATAACCCAATGAACTGCCTACCTGCAGAAGCCGTAAATGCTGAAACTGTTACATTTTAAAATCGAGCTGGAAAAAATCATCAGGGCAAATGGGAGGGGGACCTTTGACAAGCTGCCACCTTCCTGTCCTCGTGAAGGTTACTAGAGTATTAGTGGCCCTCAGGTAAATTCAGGTAAATTAAAAACCTCATTTTAGACTTAATAGGAGTCACAATAGGAGCTGAAACTAAGGTGGGGGAATTTGGGTGTGGGGTGGTGGTGACTATTTTGCTTATGAATCACCTACTATTAATGTGGCATTTAGGAAAGTTGAGTGAGATTAGCCCCAAGCATCTGGTCTCCAGCCTTGGACAGACAGACAGAGGGGCAAATAGACAGTCTCTTTTATGGATATACAATTTACCTGAAGGTCACTTCTTTCAAGTGACCTTGATGGGGATAGGAAGCCAGCAGCTTGTCAAAAGTCCTCCTCATTTGTCCTGATGATTCTGTCCAGCTCGATTTTGAAATATGGCAACATTTTGGTATTTACAGCTTTGGCAGGTAAGTGGTTTCATGGGTTTTATAACTCCATAGGTGAAATGGCATTTCTTTTTTTCCATCCTGCATTGTGGCTTGTTGAACTTAAACCATTGCTCCTTGTTCATGTTACATCTTACCTTTTGATTAAGTGGTCTGGAACAATATCCTCCAAATTGTTCATTATTTTAAAAGTTTCAATGAGGTCAGCCCTGTCATGTCTGGTTTTCAGTGTTAGCCCTGTGGCCCTCAACTGTTCCTGGTACGAGAGTCAACTTACTGGTAGTTCAGCAGTTATTTTAGTTGCGTGTCATTGAACCTTCTCCAATATAGATATGTCTTTCTGAAAATAAGGTCTTCATGCTTGGATACAATAATTCAGGTGGGGGCACTCCTGAAATTTATACAAATGTAAAACTACCTTCTTTTCCTTGAAGTCAAAATTTCATTTGAATATTCCTAGAATTTGGCTTGCTTTTTTATTTTTACTACAGCTCCCACTTGTTGTGCAACTTTCAGTGATTGGTGGATTCTGATACCTAGGTCCTTTTCTTCCTAAATCGCTGTTAACAGATGTTACTGATTTGGTAGTCGAGTTGTGCATTGTTATGCCCCTCATGCAAGGTCTTGTATTTTTCAACATAAAAAAGTATTTGTCAGTATTTAATAATTTGTGGAGTTCATACAGATCTGTTTGCAAGGTGTCAATATCAATGTAACTTCCTACTTTACCATAAATTTCAGTGCATCTTTAAAAGACGACCCTTTGCTTTCTTAAAAGTTAGAAGATATACTGTCACATTAAGCATAATAAATCTATAAAACTCTGCTTGCCGAAACTGTAAAAGCCAAGAAAATGCCACAGTTTAAAACTTGTCTGGAGAAATGTGGGATTGAGGGGGAGCTTTCATAAATCTGCAGCCTCTTATCTCCACTGTAGTCACAGGAAGTAGTGGCTGAGAGGTAAACTAGTCACAGGAAGTGATGGCTGAGAGGTAAACTAGCCACAAGAAGTAGTGGCTGAGAGGTAAACTAGCCACAAGAAGTAGTGGCTGAGAGGTAAACTAGCCACAAGAAGTAGTGGCTGAGAGGTAAACTAGTCACAAGAAGTAGTGGCTGAGAGGTAAACTAGTCACAGTAGTGGCTGAGAGGTAAACTACAGTCACAGTAGTGGCTGAGAGGTAAACTAGTCACAAGAAGTAGTGATTGAGAGGTAAACTAACCACAAGAAGTAGTGGCTGAGAGGTAAACTACAGTCACATGAAGTAGTGGCTGAGAGGTAAACTAGTCACAAGAAGTAGTGGCTGAGAGGTAAACTAGTCACAAGAAGTAGTGGCTGAGAGGTAAACTACAGTCACAGTAGTGGCTGAGAGGTAAACTAGTCACAAGAAGTAGTGGCTGAGAGGTAAACTAGCCATAAGAAGTAGTGGCTGAGAGGTAAACTAGCCACAAGAAGTAGTGGCTGAGAGGTAAACTAGTCACAAGAAGTAGTGACTGAGAGGTAAACTACAGTCACATGAAGTAGTGGCTGAGAGGTAAACTAGTCACAAGAAGTAGTGACTGAGAGGTAAACTACAGTCACATGAAGTAGTGGCTGAGAGGTAAACTAGTCACAGGAAGTGGTGACTGAGAGGTAAACTACAGTCACAGTAGTGGCTGAGAGGTAAACTACAGTCACAGTAGTGGCTGAGAGGTAAACTACAGTCACAGTAGTGGCTGAGAGGTAAACTACAGTCACAGTAGTGGCTGAGAGGTAAACTACAGTCACAGTAGTGGCTGAGAGGTAAACTACAGTCACATGAAGTAGTGGCTGAGAGGTAAACTACAGTCACAGGAAGTAGTGGCTGAGAGGTAAACTACAGTTACAAGAAGTAGTGGCTGAGAGGTAAACTACAGTCACAGGAAGTAGTGACTGAGAGGTAAACTACAGTCACAGGAAGTAGTGACTGAGAGGTAAACTACAGTCACAGGAAGTAGTGGCTGAGAGGTAAACTACAGTCACATGAAGTAGTGGCTGAGAGGTAAACTACAGTCACATGAAGTAGTGGCTGAGAGGTAAACTACAGTCACAGGAAGTAGTGGCTGAGAGGTAAACTACAGTCACATGAAGTAGTGGCTGAGAGGTAAACTACAGTCACAGGAAGTAGTGGCTGAGAGGTAAACTACAGTCACAAGACGTAGTGGCTGAGAGGTAAACTACAGTCACAAGACGTAGTGGCTGAGAGGTAAACTACAGTCACAGGAAGTAGTGGCTGAGAGGTAAACTACAGTCACAAGACGTAGTGGCTGAGAGGTAAAATTCAGGCACATGTCTCACAATACAAACAATATTATCAATATTCCTAAAAACAAACATATCCCACCCTCTACCCCGCTCTACATATATACACACAACATTTGACCATATATAAGTGACCATATACCTAGTGTTACCCAATCTCCTAATTTTTATGTAATATCAAACAACCTTATCATTGTGTTCATTGCTGTCTTCTTTTATGTGCTAGCCATATGCTGTATTGTGACTACCAATTTTTGTCAACTACCATCCAAGCTGTCATTGCAATCAATCTTATATTGTTTCTGCTGTATTGTGCCTACCAATTTGTTGTCAACTACCATTTTAAGCTGTCATTGCAATCAATCATAGCTACCTATGTGCTTTAATATACTGTACCTATAATTTTCTCTCATCTTCTTTTTTTTTCATTCCATGTAATCTGTTATCATTTTTTTGTCTATAAATTTTGCAAGTATTTACCTCCTTAAAATTGTCTTAGATTAAGGACCTGCCCGAAACGCTGCGCATGCTAGTGGCTTTACAAGACTGTAATTACCATATTTGTATCCTCACATTCCTTATGTACATTCTTGTATATGCATAAATAAATAAATAAATAATAAAGGCAACAACAACAATAGTTGCCTTTGAGCTCTCTACTGCTTATTAATTACAGGAACCCAAGTTGTGTGATCGTACACAAATGTTGTCAGTTTCAAGTCTATACAATGAAGTGGTCTCGAGATGTTGAATATAAAATACGAAAGCAAGAATTAAAAAAAAAATGACCAAAGCAAAAGGCATCTCAAGAGTTTTTTCTAAAATGTACAGCAATAACTGACAATTAGATGTAACTTTAATAAACTATACACATAATAATAATAATAGTAATAATAATAATAATAATAATGATAAATAATAATTATTCATTGTGTCGGGGGACAGGCAGCCAGAGTGTGTTTTAAACATTAGGCTTATATCAAGTCCCCCCCCCCCCAAAATGCAAACCCACAACAAGCTAACTAACTCCTGGATACCCACTTGCTGCTAGGTGAACAGTAGCATTAGGTGATAGGGAATGTGCCCAACTATTTCTGTCCCGTCCGGGAGTCGAACCCGGAATTCTCAACTGTGAGTCGAGAATGAAGCCGACTGTACTACCAGGACCCTAAATATTACAATAACATTGTAAATACTGTATGCACATGCATATTGATGAATGCATGGCAGTAAATATGGATGGCCCTTCACATAAACCTGATGGCAATCATGGGGAATGATACTTCATTAAGATGAAACAAATTAGATTTAAAGCATGTATTTAACAAGAAATTAGAGAAGTCACTCTAAAAGGCTAACTACAAAGTACAGAATTTAAATACTTTTTTTTTTTTTTTTTTTTTTTTTTTTTTTTTTTTTTTTTTTTTTTTTTGAGATATATACAAGAGTTGTTACATTCTTGTACAGCCACTAGTACGCGTAGCGTTTCGGGCAAGTCCTTAATCCTATGGTCCCTGGAATACGATCCCCTGCCGCGAAGAATCGTTTTTTCATCCAAGTACACATTTTACTGTTGCGTTAAACAGAGGCTACAGTTAAGGAATTGCGCCCAGTAAATCCTCCCCGGCCAGGATACGAACCCATGACATAGCGCTCGCGGAACGCCAGGCGAGTGTCTTACCACTACACCACGGAGACTGTATACTGTATACGGAGACTGTATACGGAGACTTGACTCAACTTACAATCTAGTTAGGGCTGTCAAATGTGAAAGTCTGTCTGCATCCAACTCGGTAATTTCATTCACATCCAAGTATCTGAAAAGATGAGTAAAGATATATACATTATACAAATATTATAGTCATTAAAAATATCAGAAAAACATAATTTATCAAACCAATGGTATGTTCCATATGTCAAGTAAAGGTACTGAACATCCCTTGTAATTATTACCGTTTTCACAGAAATGAATGGCTTAACTTAAACAATATGTCATCTTACATGTTTTACTGTAAACTTTATTCGCATATCTTGTTCGATTCCCTAATACAACAGACAAAAGGTGCTAAAAATACAATAAACAAAAGCAGCTATGATTCATAATAGCTTTTTAGGCAAATAGGCAGTACGAGAAGCAAGAGAAACATACAGTTCAGTAGCATGAGATGGAATGCCCTTCGGAATCTGTCGTAGCCTTGCCCGAGAGCAACGAACAACAGTGCCCTCACATCTACACTCAGGAGGACAACGTTCCTCAACCCCAAAGCAGCCTGGTTCATCGCCTGAAAGAATGGAATTTCATAAATACTGTATTTTGATACTGGTCAGTGGCTTGTGGCAAGACAATTTATGCTGGATTGCATATAAAGACTCACTTGCCTGAAAAACAACTATCATAACTTATATAAACTTGTACAATAAGTTACATAGTAGTGAGCCAACAACCAATGTGCACCTTCCATCGATGATACATTTGACAGTACTGTACTGTATCTGAAGAATCCCAGAACAAACTGATACACCTTTCATAGATGACTTGACACATACGATGCCCCTTGAATTTAGCTGAATTTATTTGAGGGCCATTATCTCTCTAGTGATTATGTGTGTGTGATTGTTTGTGCATTAGCAGCTTTGCAAGAATGGTCCCACTTATCACTGATATATGTACTTTCACCAACAAATTGTGCCTTCTTGTGTATAATGATATATGATATACAGTATTTATATTTGTACTGGGATCCTCTGCTTAATACTTATCATCTATAGTCAGTACACAGGAACCTTTATCTAACCTAGTTTAAGAATGCAATTATTACCTTCACATGCAAACTGTGAGCTTGGAACCTCGGTGATAAGTATATCTCGCAGGTGTGGTGGGGACTGGCACTTTGGTACGCCCGTGGTTGACCTCTGAGACCGCAACCACTCTGCCAGCCAGCCCATGTGACAATTACATCGAAGAGGGTTGCCCTCAAGATTTCTGATATAAGAAATAAATAATAGTCATCAACAGGTACTTAAGTAGTGCTTCAAACAAACAAAAATTTGAGAAGAAAATATTAAGCCAATTTTTATTTAAGCTACAGTAATTAAATTAACTAATAATTTAACATATTGTATTAATATTGAATGCCAAAAGATATCAATATTTACCAGTGGAGTTAGTGTTTAAACTGCAGATATATATATATAGTACTCACATCTCTGTAAGAGCAGGCAATTGACTGAAGGCTCCTGGTGAGATGCAAGTCACTTTATTGTCTGCTAGTGACCTGAAACACAAGATATTGCCACCATTAAGCGTTATGATACTGTAATATACAGTACAGTATAACAGATCAATAAGAAAGTAATTAGCAAGACTTCATTTCCAAGTTAATGATCACAAGCAACACTATCCAAGAACAACCAAAGGTGATACTTACAGTGCTCTCAGCTCTGGAAGTCCATCAAACATACGACTGTTGACCTCTGATAGATCGTTGTCTGACAGGTCTCTGAAACAAAGCATATATTTAATCTTCAACATAGGGGAGCCGGTCGGCCGAGCGGACAGCACGCTGGACTTGTGATCCTGTGGTCCTGGGTTCGATCCCAGGCGCCGGCGAGAAATATTGGGCAGAGTTTCTTTCACCCTATGCCCCTGTTACCTAGCAGTAAAATAGGTACCTGTACCTGGGTGTTAGTCAGCTGTCACGGGCTGCTTCCTGGGGGTGGAGGCCTGGTCGAGGACCGGGCCGCGGGGACACTAAAAAGCCCCGAAATCATCTCAAGATAACCTCAAGATAGGAGCAACAAACCTACATATACATTTAACTGCTTCTACAAATATTTTTTTTTACCATATGAATACAGAATATACAAACAATTGGCCAAGCCAAACTATATATTTGTTTAATAAATTTATAGTATTGGGGGAAAGGCAGCCAGAATGTATTTATACCCGTTAGGCTTATATCAAGGTCCCTACCCCCAAGGTCGAATTATTGACCCCGCCCAGAATGCAACCCCACAACGAGCTGGCTAACTCCTGGGTACCAACTTACTGCTAGGTGAAGAGGGGCAATAGGTGATAGGAAATGCACCCAACCATTTCTGTCCTGCCTGGGATTCAAACCCGAAATTCACGATTGTGAGTCGAGAACGAGCCCGACTGTACTACCGGGACTCATATACAGTACATACTGTACTGTATATATATATGTCATTAATAAAGTTAAGTCATTAACATTATGCTACAAACATATAGAAAACTTGATCATTACCTGAGTTTACCTGGAGAGAATTTACATGTTTATACTGTATACTGAGTACAAGCACGAGTATATCATTTACAGATATGTAACTATGAATGCTTAAAAATAATTTTAACATAAATATAAATAAAGTAGTCAGTTATGTTTAGGATTTCATTATTACTTCATTAGTATATAGGATATTAACAAATAGATTTGAACAAATTATGTGTATGGAGCCAAAAAACCAGCGTTGAAGGTAATGAAGCGCCATTTTCTGGGTGATACCCAGAGGCTCCCTGGAGCTATCCACGCTGATATGGATATATTAGACCTTGGCATCAGTCTGTGTGAATGGAGTTCTAGGCTTACTGGGGACCACGAGCCAGAACCAGGGCCCCCTCATAGAGGCATGAGGAGCAATGGTTTATAGAAACTCCCATGTGGTTGGAAGCATTCTATGTCTTCTATTGACCGGATCAGGCACTCAGAAAGGTAAGCGCCCCAAAACAAACTCCCATACTGGTTAAGAAATTGCTGCTGAAAACCGAACTTGTGGACAGAACTCCCCAAACGAAAACGAGCAAATGAGCATGACATCACTACGTCATCACACCGCTTGCCTGCACAGCTCCCCTCTCCCCGAATGGGGAAAAGGGGGAACCCCAGACCCCTCACATTGGCTACCCACACTCCAGTTCTGAGGATGGATGTCAAAAACACGCCAAAAAAATGCTGACCGGAGGGGAGGGAGAGAGGGATGCCTTGGAGTCTCCAGGTCTCACCCAGAAAATAGCGTTTCGTTATATTCAATGCTGGTTTTCTGGGGGGATGGGGGGAGGGGGGGAGTCCCTGTGGCTCCTAGGAGCTATTTACCCAAAGACAAAAGCAAAAGGGACTTACAGGAGGCGGTCGGCACTCACTCCTCAACCCGAAGTCGAAACAACTGGCTGCAACCGCAGACCCAAAGCGACACAGGAATGACTAGGTCCAGGAACATTGACCAAGTAGCATGCAGGCAGGACCCTGTTAGACCACCAAAAACCCTGTGCCCGAATGTCAGCATGTTACCAAAGACGGCAGCAAGTGAAGCAAACTTACGAACGTCGTGGGTACAGGGATAGACTGCAGGCTGGGTGGACCAGATAACCCTGCGGATGATCTGGGAGACCCAAACTCTGGAACAGGGAAGAAGGGAAACCGGATCAACCCAAAGCGCATCCCCCAGACACAGAAGCCATGGCATGAAGATAATGGCGGAGAGCCGCAAATGGACACAACACACGATGCACCCCCGGCCTAACCAACCAAGTATCAACAATCCAAGGACCCCTCCGGAAAGCAGCAGTCTCATTCTTCGTCAGAAAAGGAGATGGCTGTAACCAAACAAACCTACCACCAGGATCAAACGAGCAGAAACCTCTGTGCTGGAGGAGAGCATGAAGCTCCCCGACCTGACCCCCAGAGGCTAATGCCAACAGGAAAAGAGCCTTAGAGATACAATCCTGAACCGAAGGATTGTTTCCACTACAAACCGAGGAGAAGAAAGGATAGCACGGATCCAAACACCAAGACGGCTTAGGTGGCGCATGAGCAGGCCAGAGGTGAAACAAAGCACGAGAATGCTTGCAGAACAATGCCGATGTAGAATCAACCCCGAACACAAGCTGCAGCGGCTCCGCCTGCCACACGATAAGAAGTGACAGTATTAAGCATAAGATGATGGTCCTGAAACAACCATGAAAGAAAGGACAACACCACAGCTTCAGAAACCGAAGTAAACCTACAAAGGGACAAGAAAAACCAGAAGAACCGTCAGGAAACTTCATACTGACGCCGAGACGAAGCACGCAGGTGAGATACCTTCAAATAAACCACCTGCTCACCATACAAATGGTGATAGACTCGAATAAAAAAGACCAGACGTGAAGACGCAAGGAGAAGATCAAACCAGCCATGTAGTGGACCAGGCCGATCTCCTGAAAGAGGCGGAGTCGCGGGAAGACCCCAGGGTTCGGACATCAAGCAAGCAGTGCATTAAACCAAGGCTTTGCCGGCCACCAAGGGGCTATGAGGACTACTCTCCTTTGGTTAGTCTCTAAGGAGGTAAAGGTAAAACCCACTTTGACAAGTCCTGCCAAAAGGCATCAATCCCAACGGCCTTGAAGTCAGGGAAGAGTGCCACACAATACAGGAGAGGCCTCAATTACGCCAACGCAGTGATGTCCATATCCGGGGGACGGTACGTCCAGCAGAGCCAACTGTGAGTCGGCATCAACCGTCCATTCCGTGGATAGGGGAATGAACCAAGACAGGCCGTCTGCCAGGACATTGGACACCCACCGAACGTTAACTGCCAGGAGAGCCAAACCCGGAGAATTCAGCAGACGAGTCACCCGAAGTGACTAGTCCCAAAGAGCCAAGGAGCACATCGAACCCCCCCTTGGTTCAGGCAATGAACCACAGGGAAGCAGTCCGAATGGAGCTTGATCATCGATCCGCGAGTGACCCAAACCCTTCGGAGCGACATCCACACTGCCGCAAATTTCTGCACCGTGCTGTGGGCTCAACAGAAGGACGTTGCAGATGGACCCCACCGCCCCTGGCCAGCCATAGAGCACTGATCACAAAGCTCCAGTCAAGAGACGACATGTCTGTGAACACATCGAGCGAGGGCTCGGGTAGGCGCCAAGGCACTGAACCCCAAAGAAGAAGCCAGCGGCACAACGACTGATGTAAAGCCCCCGGAGGCCGAACCCACCAATCGTGAGAGAGGCGGTAGGGATGTCCCCAAAGGAACAAGAACAGCCTATGAAGCCAAAATTGACCCGGCAAGTAGACCATCACAGCAAAGTTCAGGCTTCCGCACAAACCCTTGAGCATCTGCCGGGTGTCCCGGGAGCCCCTCAGAAGCAAGCGAAGGCGAGACTGCAGCCAAAGCAGAGAAACCAGAGGGAGAGACAAGGAGACAGTCCTAGATTCCCACACAAGACCCAGCCAAGACCGAACCTGAGAGGGAACCAGATGGGACTTCCGCCAGTTCACCAGGAACCCAAACTATGCGAGCTGGGAAAGAACCAAACCCCTGGAAAGCAGACACACAGACTGGCTGGGAGCCCACACCAACCAGACATCGAGGTAGGCCAGGACTGGAGCCCTTAAAAGATGCAGAAGGGCCACCACGACCCTGATAAGATGTGTAAACACACGAGGTGCAAGGTTCAAGCAGAATATAAGGCAACAAAAGCGGTAAACCTGACGCCCCATAACAAAATCGAACCAGTCCCTGAACCCCGGATGAATTGGGACGTGCCAATAAGCGTCCTGGAGGTCCAGGGATACCGTCCAAGTGCATGGCTCCAAAAGAAGCTGACCTGAAACAGTAGTCATCCGAAAGGAGGGTCAATAGACCCAGGGATTCAGACAGGACAAGTCCAGAATGAACCTCAGGTCCGCACAGTCCCGTTTCGGGATTGGAAAAAGACGGGAAACCCATCTGAGGGACGTTGTCTTTTTAATCACGTCCAAATGCACCCACTCTAAGATGACCCGACAAAGCGCAGAAGAGGAGGCCTGCCCCTGCCAGCCCCGAACCCCCCAAAAGGGGGGGATTTGAGGCTTCACTTAATGCCACCGCAGGCCAACGGAAACGATCCGAAAAGCCCACAAATTGCAAGACCAGGCGTGAGTAAACAGCGCAAGCCTCCCCCCCCCCCATTGCCCCATTAATGGAGCAAACCGCGAAAAGGTCGATGCCCCTGCCGAGAACCCGATCAACGAGCAGAGCAAACACTGTGCTGACCAGATGAAGGCGGAACCAAAGGTGGCGCTGGCTCCGAATTTGGCACTACCTGCCTAACCCAAAGGAAGAAACTCCGAGCCCTTGCACGACCCCTTCAGGAGGAATCTCCACGAGCTCCCCGGAGAACCAACAAATCAGACATCAGACAACATCTAGCAGAACGAGCTCCACATCCTCTGAAGCTGACTGCAGATACTGCCCAATCACAGACTCTGCAAACAGCAAAGAACAAAAAGGCGATGAAACCTACGAGCCAGGGCCCAGGCAGATTCCATGGAGGTAGCAAGTACCACCTACCGACACTCAAGATGGGAAGCATAAAACAGAAACACTGTATCCCGCAGGATCGGTGCGAACAGCTTCAGCAGGGCAGACGACGCACCCGCCGCCGAGACCAAGGCACCGGACCCAGGAACAGCCTCAAGTGCCTCCACATCCTCTGTAAGCCAAACTGAGGACAGCTCACTAGGGAAAAGGACCGCAAGACCGAAGCCAACTGGCCACTTGCAAATAAGTCCTCAGCAACCAACGCAGCCGATAGGGAGGAAACCTGCACATGAAGCTGCACCTCTTTGGAGCCGGAAGCGGGAGGTCGGAGAGGGGGTTAGTCTAGAACGAACCACAGCAGGGGAAGAACGAGGGGGCATGGACTGAACCAAGATCGAAGCGACCAACATCCCTAACTCCGGGTCCCTATAACCAAAATGGAGCAGCCTCAGGGCTTCCGGGTCAGCAACCAACGTAGCATGCAACGCCTGAGCTGCCTGCACCCGAAGAGAGTCATCAGTGGACTGGGTGTATTAAGTCACAAACAAGCAACAAAGCTCACAGGACTCTGGGTCGAAAGTGTCACCAAACCAGCAGGCAGCATGATGGAGGCAGGACCGGTTATTGTCACCCAGAGACAAGAGGACAGAGCTACCTTCAAACTCGCACAAGACGAGAGAGGACTCGGAGGTCTCAGCCATTGGATCAAGGTGCCCCTGCAGGGTTTCCCAGGGCCCTTAGACGGGAAACACACTAAGGGAAGCCCAGGTAGAGTACTGCAAACCCGCGCCCAAGTATCTACCAACCAAACGTACTAAAAGCTGAACCCTCGGAACGTGTCCACTCACGGGGCCAGGCAGGGAAACAAAACAAAAGAAAAACCCCGCAAGAGGACAACGTACCCAGGCAGAACAGAGTCGGCCACTATAATGGTGAAAACTAGCTGTGCAGTACCCTGCGCCCCACCAGTGCAAACTACTCCTTACCCCAAGGCAAACAAGGGCGTATGAAACACCCCAGTACACTCAGAGCGGTTGATCACCGAGCAGCAAAAGACCAAGCAGAGGTAGAACCCAAGGTGATTTGTGGAAGGTGATCCCAAGCCCCAAGAACAGTACTTATAGGGCACTTAGGGAAGGTGACCTTAAATGCATGCAGCCTGAGTACTTGTGAAATTACTCTTGGCTCACGCACCACCAGAAGAAACAGTCCCATGCCACAAGGCACAGAGCTGAAAGCCAAGAATTCAAATTCAAAATTCAAATTTAATTTTTTTTATTCAGGAAAAGTATACATTTTATATATATTTTATACGTGATTTACAAGCATAATGTTGGATTTATGGATCCAAGCAGGAAAGCAGGAGCCAGAGTAACACGACCTCAGCCTTTCACATCACCCTAAGAACTGGGGTGTGGATAGCCGGTGTGAGGGTCTTCGGCATCACCTTTCCCCTCCGTTTGCTCGTTTTCGTTTGGGGAGTTCTGTCCACTAGTTTGGCTTTCAGTACCAATTTCTTAACCAGAATAGGGGTTTGTTTTGGGGCGTTTACCTTTCTGAGTGCCTGACCCGGGCGATGGCAGACATAGAATGCTTCCAAACAACATTGGGGGTTTCTATAGGCCATTGCTCCTCGTGCCTCTCTGAGGGAGCCAGGTTCTAGCTCGTGGTCCCCAGTAGGCTTAGAACTCCATTCACACTGACTGATGCCAAAGTCAAATATATCCATATCAGCCTGGATAGCCGTGGTGGTATGGTAGCTGTCTTCAGTACACCGGTATATCTTTATGCTTTATATTCATTGCCCACAGTTTATTTTTGTATTAATGTCATATTATCTTGTTCACCTTCGCATTACATGATAGCCAAGTATTTTCAGGTGTCATTTTTGTTCATTAATATTTCAGTAAATTGTTTTAATTATTTATTTGGTGATTTTCATTTGTTTCCACCTGCGACTTACACACTTCAAGGCCAATAGCAGCATTTTTGTTATTATTTATGTGAGGGAGAGCCACACCATCTTGGTTCAGTATAGCTGCGATACCACAACCCATCACAGTTAATTTCAAAGATGACAAGGGAAGGAAATTCTCAGAAGAAATCGCCAAGCCACCCCGACTATATAGCATTTGGAAGGAATCAGGATAAAAATTCGGGATGGAACGAGCGAAATGGTGCCCAACCACTTGTGGACGGTCAGGGATTGAACACCGACCTGCATGAAGCGAGACCGTCGCTGTACCATCCAGCCCAAGTGGTTGGGTTCATAGATGACACAAAGGAACAAATCCACAAGGGCCGTGACGAGGATTCGAACCTGCGTCCGGGAGCATCCCAGACACTGCCTTAATCGACTTAAGGCAGTGTCTGGGATGCCCCCGGACGCAGGTTCGAATCCTCGTCACGGCCCTTGTGGATTTGTTCATTTGATGCATCACGTTAGTGTGATCTCTGTGTGTGATGACACAAAGCCAATTACTTACAGTTCATGGAGGGACTGGACGCCCTGGAAGGAGCCGCGCGTGATGTGTCGCAGATGATTGTTGGAGAGCACAAGGCGCCGTAGCCGGGAAAGCTGACGGAGGACACCAGCAACACCCACTTCACGGATCTCGTTATCAGAGAGCAGCCTGAATGTGCGGGCAAATGGAAAAAAAATAAACACTTCAGGCTTCAATTATATATTGCATATAACAGAGACGTATATCCCTGGAAACACAAACCGAAACTGTCTCTATTTTTTCCGCTTGTTACAACTTGTAATAAAGTTGTTACATCTTGGCTTAACGTGTTTATGACGTATTAGAACGTTGTTACATCTTGGCTTAACGTGTTTATGACGTATAGAACGTTGTTACATCTTGGCTTAACGTGTTTATGACGTATTAGAACGTTGTTACAACTTGCTATATTGGTTGTTATAACTGGTTAGGAGGTGTTAAAACTTGTTCGAACGTTGTACCAACGTCGTAGTTTCGGTGTGTGTTTGGCGGGTATATAGTGTATTCAAGGAGGATAAATTGCATTAGTGGAAAGTGAAGTCAGTGAAGAACAGCACTGATAGTGAGAGTGGTGTGTACCTACCCTAAATCCTACTACGAAAGCTTTCTAGAGTATTTATGTTCATTCCATTGTACGGTGTTCAACACCATCAATCATAATATCAATAGGGTCTAAAAAATGCACAGAGAAATCACAGTAACGTGATATATCACGTTACTGTGATATATATACACAATATATGTATATTGTGATAAAAATGGTTTTCCAATGTTAGGGACAGAAGCCATGTTAACTTTATTCTTGTCTCCGTAGAACTATGACCGACCCTCCCCGGGATGCGCCCCCCACAACAGTGGCCCCCCACAACAGTGGCCCCCCACAACAGTGGCCCCCCACAACAGTGGCCCCCCACAACAGTGGCTCCCCACAACAGTGGCCTATCTTCTATTTGCAGACGAGGAGTCACAATAACGTGGCTGAAAAATGTTGACCAACCCACACACTAGAAAGTGAACAGACGACGACGTTTCGGTCCGTCTTGGACCATTCTCAAGTCGATTGTGGATAATGGTCAACAATCGACTTGATAATGGTCCAGGACGGACCGAAACGTCGTCGTCGCTTCACCTTCTAGTGTGTCGTGTGGTCAATATGTTCCATTTGCCTGTTATGTAACCAAAGGCAACATGTGAGGAGAAAATGTGATCAAGCCTCTCATCCCCCACGGGACTCGAACCCAGAACCAAGCGGGTGTGAGCCAAAAGTGTATTACTGACACTTCTTGCACTGCCTCGTAGAATCCTATTACAAAAAACAGGAGTCCGTGCATTTAAACTTTGATTATTATGCAAGCAATTATCACAAGAGGGCGTCAAGCCGGGACAACTATATACACAAGGTCGGTTCCGATATTTGCTCCATAAAGGCTATAAAATTAAAGTTTGAACTATATTAAACACTCAATATACTTACCGGCATTTAATATGAGATTAAAGCAAAAACAAATCACAAGCCTGCTGACTTAAGAGGTACAAGAATACGATAAAGGTGAAGCAAGAGAAGGAGAAGAGCGCTCACAGGTCGGTGGTGTACGGTGGCAGGGTGTCCGGGAGGTGGATGAGGCCCCCGGCGGTGCAGTCGACGGTGGTGCCCCTGCAGGTGCAGCCCCTGGGGCACTCCTCCGCCGTCACGCACTCCCCGGCGTACAGCGATACCGTCCCATCCGTGCCTGTGTGCAGTGTGCATTTATTTATTTATTCACATACAGGAAGATCCACTTGGGGGGTGACCAAACCACACACACACATACAGGAAGATACACTTGGGGGGTGACCAAACCACACACACACATACAGGAAGATACACTTGGGGGGTGACCAAACCACACACACACATACAGGAAGATACACTTGGGGGTGACCAAACCACACACACACACATACAGGAAGATACACTTGGGGGGTGACCAAACCACACACACACATACAGGAAGATACACTTGGGGGGTGACCAAACCACACACACACATACAGAAAGATACACTTGGGGGGTGACCAAACCACACACACACATACAGGAAGATACACTTGGGGGGTGACCAAACCACACACACACATACAGGAAGATACACTTGGGGGGTGACCAAACCACACACACACATACAGGAAGATACACTTGTGGGTGACCAAACCACACACACACATACAGGAAGATACACTTGGGGGGTGACCAAACCACACACACACATACAGGAAGATACACTTGGGGGTGACCAAACCACACACACACACATACAGGAAGATACACTTGGGGGGTGACCAAACCACACACACACATACAGGAAGATACACTTGGGGGGTGACCAAACCACACACACACATACAGAAAGATACACTTGGGGGGTGACCAAACCACACACACACATACAGGAAGATACACTTGGGGGGTGACCAAACCACACACACACATACAGGAAGATACACTTGGGGGGTGACCAAACCACACACACACATACAGGAAGATACACTTGTGGGTGACCAAACCACACACACACATACAGGAAGATACACTTGGGGGGTGACCAAACCACACACACACATACACACCAGAAGATGGAAGAAACGACGATGTTTCTGGTCCGTCCTGGACCAGAAACGGTGATAACGGTCCAGGCCGGACCATTATCATCGTCGTCGTCTCTTCATCTTCTGGAGTTGTGGTTTGGTCATCATATCATCATATCATATTGTGACTCATCGTCTGCAGATGCAATGGGTTGTTAAGGGGGATAAATATGTTGGTGGGAAAGACTAGCCAGAAGGCCTATTGGTCCATGCGAGACAGTTCCAATTTATCTCCAACCAAAATAACTCTAAATATATGTCTAACCTACGCTTGAAACAATCCAGCAATCCCAAACCAATATTTACCCAGGACTTTTCTAAGGGGAAAACAGTGGTTTCGGGAGGACACCAGAACACCCCCCCCCAAGATTAATGGGTTAGCAATTACACCCCTATTTAAAATAATTAGTTTTGATAGGGACAGGCAGCCTATGTATATGTATGTATGTATATGAGTTAGGCTTATACTGAGTTCCCCCGCCCCCTCCTCCCCCCAAGGTGGGAACTACTGACCCCCCTCCCCAGGATGCAACCCCACAATAGTTGCCTAACTCCCGGATACCTATTTACTACTAGGTGAACAGAGCCATTAGGTGTAAGGAAACTTGTCCAACCATTTCCGACTCTGCCGGGATTCGATCCCGGGATTCCCAATAGTGAGTCACGAATAAGTTCATCTATACTAAATATCATAACGGGATACTTTTTATATATTTTTTTGTCCTGGGATTCAAAATGTTTAAATTATTTTCTATAACTGCTTATATACGTCCCTTCTAAGTATCGATTCCTATCTTATTATTGGTTACCAATTGGCCCAATAAACATTTTTTCTATACATTTTAATTTGTTGGGGGTCCAGGACCTGAAAATGGTTTTATAATTTTCCACATACACCTGCCTCTACATATACATACATTTACATCATATTATTATATTATATATACACCATCCCTAAGTATTAACTAAATTGTATCAAAGGAGACAATGAAAGGATCTCCTTTGATACATCTTGGCTCTATCAGGAGACAGCGCCAAGCCCTTACGACTATATAGCCCTTGGAAGGGGTCAGGATAAGGATTTGGGATTGGACGGAGGGGGAAAGGGACCACTTGAACGGTCGGGGATTGAACGCCGACCTGCATGAAGCGAGACCGTCGCTCTACCGTCCAGCCCAAGTGGTTGGGCAGGCAGGAAGGAAGGCAGGAAAGGTAATATGGCGTACACTTGAGACGCTCGTCACTGAGAGCGTTGAGCTTCCTCCGCTGGAGCCAGCGCGGGTTCTCGCAGCGGGCGCCCGACGTCTCGATGGGGTGCACCTCCAGGTAGTCTGACAGCCACTGGATGTTACAGTCGCACACGAACGGGTTCCGGCCCAGGTGCCTGTGAGAGGGAACACACATCTATCAATACAAAATTACGTTGACCAGATCACACACTAGAAGGTGAAGGGACGACGACGTTTCGGTCCGTCCTGGACCATTCTCAAGTCGATTGTGAGAATGGTCCACAATCGACTTGAGAATGGTCCAGGACGGACCGAAACGTCGTCGTCCCTTCACCTTCTAGTGTGTGGTCTGGTCAACATACTTCAGCCACGTTATTGTGACTCATCGCCTACAAAATTACCAAACGTTCCATAACAAATTTCGCTGCTAATAACAACCCCCAGCCCAGGGCATGGTGAATTCATCCCCAGTTAAACCAAAGAACGTCAGGCCAACACCAAGATGATGATAATACAATGACCTTTATCAAAGTTTCATGGTGTTGTGTAGTCCCCCGCGCGGCTAAAGGTCACTCTGAAAACAGGTCGGTGGAAGGATATGTAAAATGGTGAATTGAATATCGGATCGATTCTTAAGACGGGAGCCACGCTGATGGACTCTAGAATAATTGATGAAGGGGAAGGGCGAGCCCCAGATAACGTAACGCAGCCAGGGAATGTTCAGCTGCCGGGGACGACGGGACGCTACATGTGAAAGACGACGACGACACGATATTCCAGTGACTTTCGGGACGTTCAGCATTAAAAGCATCGAGAAGCCTAACACCATTGCCCCGGAGAAATGAGCAGCGAGACCTTCAGGACGTCAAATATGGGCCCTCCGGAGCACGCCAGGAGGACACCAGGATCCTCTGGAGGACATCAGGAGCCTATGGAGGACACCAGGATCCTCTGGAGGACATCAGGAGCCTATGGAGGACACCAGGATCCTCTGGAGGACACCAGGAGCCTCTGGAGGACACCAGGATCCTCTGGAGGACACCAGGATCCTCTGGAGGACACCAGGATCCTCTGGAGGACACCAGGATCCTATGGAGGACACCAGGATCCTCTGGAGGACACCAGGATCCTCTGGAGGACACCAGGATCCTATGGAGGACACCAGGATCCTCTGGAGGACACCAGGATCCTCTGGAGCACACCAGGATCCTCTGGAGGACACCAGGATCCTATGGAGGACACCAGGATCCTCTGGAGGACACCAGGATCCTCTGGAGGACACCAGGATCCTCTGGAGCACACCAGGATCCTCTGGAGCACACCAGGATCCTCTGGAGGACACCAGGATCCTCTGGAGGACACCAGGATCCTCTGGAGCACACCAGGATCCTCTGGAGCACACCAGGATCCTCTGGAGGACACCAGGATCCTATGGAGGACACCAGGATCCTATGGAGAACACGACGCACAAGATTCTCAGAGGGGGAACGGATAGTCAGTTCTGATGGGTAGACTATTTGGCTTGTATGATACACGAACAATGGGGACTTTGGTGGAAACACGAGTACCTAAATGAGCCAAAAAGGCATTAGATAGAGTTCATTCAGTGTTATAGTGAACTGATTGTCCAGTGTCACAGTGAACTGATTGTCCAGTGTCACAGTGAACTGATTGTCCAGTGTCAAAGTGAACTGATTGTTCAGTGTTATAGTGAACTGATTGTTCAGTGCCCTAGCGAACTGATTGTTCAAGGTCTTAATGAACTGATTGTTCAGTGCCCTAGTGAACTGATTGTCCAGTGTCATAGTGAACTGATTGTTCAGTGTTCTAGTGAACTGACTGTTCAGCGTCCTAGTGAACTGATTGTTCAGTGTCTTAGTGAACTGATTGTTCAGTGTTCTAGTGAACTGATTGTTCAGTGTCATAGTGAACTGATTCTTCAGTGTCTTAGTGAACTGATTCTTCAGTGTTATAGTGAACTGATTGTTCAGTGCCCTAGCGAACTGATTGTTCAATGTCTTAATGAACTGATTGTTCAGTGCCCTAGTGAACTGATTGTCCAGTGTCATAGTGAACTGATTGTTCAGTGTTCTAGTGAACTGACTGTTCAGCGTCCTAGTGAACTGACTGTTCAGCGTCCTAGTGAACTGATTGTTCAGTGTCTTAGTGAACTGATTGTTCAGTGTTCTAGTGAACTGATTGTTCAGTGTCATAGTGAACTGATTCTTCAGTGTCTTAGTGAACTGATTGTTCAGTGTCATAGTGAACTGATTGTTCAGTGTCATAGTGAACTGATTGTTCAGTGTCCTAGTGAACTGATTGTTCAGTGTCATAGTGAACTGATTGTCCAGTGTCATAGTGAACTGATTGTTCAGTGTCATAGTGAACTGATTGTTCAGTGTCATAGTGAACTGATTGTTCAGTGCCATAGTGAACTGATTGTTCAGTGTCATAGTGAACTGATTGTTCAGTGTCATAGTGAACTGATTGTCCAGTGTCATAGTGAACTGATTGTTCAGTGTCATAGTGAAGTGATTGTTCAGTGTTCTAGTGAACTGATTGTTCAGTGTCTTAGTGAACTGATTGTCCAGTGTCCTAGTGAACTGACTGTTTAGTGCCATAGTTAACTGACTGTTCAGTGTCTTAGTGAACTGATTGTTCAGTGCCATAGTGAACTGATTGTCCAGTGTCATAGTGTCACATCTATAATGTAGATGTGAGAGTGCCCAATATGCTCTCGAACCTTCACACCAGTTGACTGAAAATTAAGAGGCAGAACCAGAGAACCGAAAAATAACTACATCAATAACAATTATGTGATTACTGTATAACACATTACAAACACATTGTGCTCACTTGGCTATTTAACCCTGCTTGCGTGAGTGCGCTCGCTCTTGCTCGTAAGCTTGCTCGTAAACTTGCTCGTAAGCTTGCTCGTAAGCTGGGGGGATACTTCCCGTTCTCGGGAATGAGAAATAGTCACGTATTCCGTCAGGCTGGATGCAAATCGTGTTATTAAATACAAATCAATGCCTGTTTCCTTAGTTTGAAGTACGCTCTATACGGCTAGCGCAAACCCTGAGTTTTATACAGCATACGTCCATCGTATCTGTCATGTGTGAACCTCAGATAAAAATCCACACTAATTTTTAACTCAGGACGGGAAATTCGAGGACGCGGATAGTCTCTGCAATTTCCAGGACAATCAGGAAGGACAGCCACGACCACACGAGAATAATCCAGCCGTGAACAGAGTGGAGGGCAAACGAGACTGAATTTACAACCTGCCACCAGCAAATCCAGTTTTAATGACCGGCGGCGACATTCATCAAGCTGCCTCTCCATAGTAATCCTATTTTAATTTCCAGTACAAACCAGCGCGACTCCTCCAGCAGTCACCTCCCGCCCGCCTCAACCCAACTTTCCCGCCAAAATAGACCACTACAGTTTGCGCGGGTCCAGGCACTTGGGCTGGACGGTATAGCGACGGTCTCGCTTCTTGCAGGCCGGCGTTCAGTCCCCGACCACCCAGGAGGTCGGGCACCATTTCTTTCACCAATGTCCTATCCTAAATCCTTGTCCTCATTACTTCCATGTGTTGTCGTAATGGCTCAGTGCCGTCTTGTGTTTACTTACAGTTTGCGCGGGAGACTGTCTGTTGTCTGGGGGCGGCGAGCACGGAGGCGCTCCTGCCGCTACCAACTCTTCTTTACGCCAAGTGTGTGTGTGTGTGTGTGTGTGTGTGTGTGTGTGTGTGTGTGTGTGTGTGTGTGTAATTACCTAAGTGTAGTTACAGGATGAGAGCTACGCTCGTGGTGTCCCGTCTTCCCAGCCTTCCCAGTCTTCCCAGTGTGTGTGTGTGTGTGTGTGTGTGTGTGTGTGTGTGTGTGTGTGTGTGTGTGTGTGTGTGTGTGTGTGTGTGTGTGTGTGTGTGTGTGTGTGTGTATTTTAGAAATAAAATTTCCTGTCATGAGTTTATAAGCATTTTTTTGCTTGAAGTGGTCATTTTCTTTTAGTACTTTCCTTGTCCTGGGACACGAGATCGATCCCAAGCCCCATAAATATTATCAATATAAATTAATGTACATTACAGTCTTGTCTCATGCGTCGACAAGGGGGCTAATCTTCCTTTTATTGGGTGTTAACAATTTCCCTGCTGGCTTGCGAAGGCCTCCTTCCTCTAGTTACCAACTGACCCATGAGCCGAAGCTCAGCCCCCGCAAGCACAACCAGGTGAGTACCCAGCGGTGGAACGGTACGTAGGATCGCTCTGCACTTGACCTATGACACGCCTCAACCCCAGACCGGGTGGAACATGCATTAGAGCGGTCACGACGACCAGACAAACACGTTCGCGGAGACAATGGGTCATTGTATTTACATAGTAAGTGTGCGAGCACAGTATAAGTATGTTGTGCCTGCCAGTGCGCTGACGCCCGAGTTTCAGCGCTGTGTTGTGTGCGCTAAGTGTGAGCGCTGTGTTGTGTGTGTGCATGATTACTGAGTATCAAATCACGGCGCAGTGAGTGCGCGCGGGCACTGAGGCACGTGGTGGAATGGGTGTAGAGAGGCGCCATCTACACCTACCTTTGCCAACCACCAGCTCCCCCCTCCCCCCCTCATCCTCCGATGGCATGCACTCTGCCCAACTCGGCGAGCACAAAACAACATCAGTGCCAGAACTGAGGCTGAAATTTTCATTCGCTTGGATCATCGGGACTTCGAACCCGTGACCACAAAAGTGGAATCCCGGCGTCCTGTACAACCGTAAAGGTTCAAAGGAACTAAATCTTGCAACGCTAGAGAAGTAAATATCAACCAAGCCGGGAAGAGTATTAAGCATGTAGATGAGAAAAAGCGAGGGGGGGGACATGATCACAACATACAAGATACTAAAGAGAACAGACTTGTAGGACAAGGACATGGAGGTCAATTTCCAACGCCTGGAGGTCAATTTACAACGCTTGGAGATCAATTTCCACCAGAAAGTACCCATATGTAGTGATGGACCTCCAGAAAGTACCAATATGAAGTGATGGACCACCAGAAACTACCAATATGTAGTGATGGACCACCAGAAAGTACCAATATGTAGTGATGGACCACCAGAAAGTACCAATATGTAGTGATGGACCACCAGAAAGTACCAATATGTAGTGATGGACCACCAGAAAGTACCAATATGTAGTGATGGACCACCAGAAAGTACCAATATGTATTGATAGACCACCACAAAGTACCAATATGTAGTGATGGACCACCGGAAAGTACCAATATGTAGTGATGGACCACCACAAAGTACCAATATGTAGTGATGGACCACCGGAAAGTACCAATATGTAGTGATGGACCACCAGAAAGTACCAATATGTAATGATAGACCACCACAAAGTACCAATATGTAATGATAGATCACCGAAAAGTACCAATATGTAGTGATGGACCACCAGAAAGAACCAATATGTAATGATAGATCACCGAAAAGTACCAATATGTAGTGATGGACCACCAGAAAGTACCAATATGTAGTGATGGACCACCAGAAAGTACCAATATGTAGTGATGGACCACCAGAAAGAACCAATATGTAATGATGGACCACCAGAAAGTACCAATATGTAATGATGGACCACCAGAAAGTACCAATATGTAATGATGGACCACCAGAAAGTACCAATATGTAATGATGGACCACCACAAAGTACCAATATGTAGTGATAGACCACCAGAAAGTACCAATATGTAGTGATGGACCACCGGAAAGTACCAATATGTAGTGATGGACCACCACAAAGTACCAATATGTAGTGATGGACCACCGGAAAGTACCAATATGTAGTGATGGACCACCAGAAAGTACCAATATGTAATGATAGACCAGCAGAAAGTACCAATATGTAATGATAGACCACCGAAAAGTACCAATATGTAGTGATGGACCACCAGAAAGTACCGCATGACGGAAATAGGGTCCACTACCACTCACATGATGGGCATAGGGTCCATTATCACTCATAGCATTTATATGGAGTGCATAATAAATGAACTAAACTAATGCAATAAGCATTCAACCGGTCGATTTGCAACTCGACCAAGTTGCCTTCAGTCACCCCTTATGAGGACGGTGTGGGATACCTGGTTGATGGGGTTCTGGGAGTTCTTCTACTCCCCTAGCCCGGCCCTAGACCAGGCTCGACTTGTGAGAGTTTGGTCCACCAGGCTGTTGCTTGGTATTCAAAATACAATCTGTCTTCTTATACAGAACGTCGCATTTCGATCGTATGCGTTACCTAAGGCCAAAAATGATCGTACTAGAAAATGGAAGCGGCTGACGAAAGTGACGTACTGGCCCGTTTTCTGTTTTGGGTCCTCTGGCAGGTTAGGTGAGGGCATTTTACACTGACCGTTTTCTTGACGTTAGGGGGAACCTTAGGAGGACGGACTGGTTCTGAACCATGGAGCTGGGTAGTCCAAGCTATCCACGGGGATTGCCCTACTATCCCCCATGGAAGTGGAGAGCTAGGCGTGGCCAATTATTTTGGAACTATAAGTTGATAAAGCGTTACATATAATTTGTATGTCACGCTGCCACCACTTCCACGTTACAGTGATGAAGATAGTGTAGTGTAGATGGTTACAGTGATGAAACAGGACGTGTTAAGGTGTCCTGTACGCCAGATGCAGAGTGCTTCTGGCAGTATGGGTTCGAGTCACTTCTGGGGTGTGAGTTTTCAGAGTATATATATCCCATCTCGCAGGATGGTTAGTGAAACAGGTCCATATGATCAGTGGCCTGCACTGGCAAATTTTGGGTGCACCATGAGGATATCTTCAAGAACACGGGAGTGAATAAAGTCATTACAAAGCTCCAGGTACCTCATGCCAACGGGTCTGAATGGTCTAATAACTGGACATTCGGTGATGTAGTGTGGGAGATCATGCCCCCAGTTCCTGCTCACAGAGTTTGCACCTGGAGTGCTCAGGATTGTCGTATTAAACAACTAACTAACCTCAGCAGAACTCAGCGTTCACAAGCAGAACTAGCAGCACTACAACTAGCTACCAGTACATAAAAAAAAAACATTGCAGGAGGAATAATATTTTGTGATTCAAAGTCTGCTCTTCCAGCAACCGGAAACTTCTCCTGGAAGATCGACAGCAAGAACCTCATACTACCAATTACAGTATATATACAGATAAATCTTCCAGCATAATAAACTCTACGGATCGGGCCATTCACGTTTCACAACTCTTCATAACTTTTTGGCATAGTGGGTTTACGGACAACAAGAATTTAAACGTAGTTTACCTAATGAAGGTACACTGTCTTAGATCAACAGGACTCTGAGATTTATGACAGCTCCCGAGGCTAGTAATATGAAATACTCAATTGACATCTACCTGTTGATTAGACTACCTGTTGATTAGGCTGCCTGTTGATTAGACTACCTGCTGATCAGACTACCTGCTGATTAGACTGCCTGTTGATCAGACTACCTGTTGATTAGACTACCTGTTGATCAGACTACCTGTTGATTAGACTACCTGTTGATCAGACTACCTGTTGATTAGACTACCTGCTGATTAGATTACCTGTTGATTAGACTACCTGTTGATTAGACTGCCTGTTGATTAGACTGACTGTTGATTAGACTGCCTGTTGATTAGACTACCTGTTGATGAGACTGCTTGTTGATTAGACTGCCTGTTGATTAGACTGCCTGTTGATTAGACTGACTGTTGATTAGACTGCCTGTTGATTAGACTACCTGTTGATGAGACTGCTTGTTGATTAGACTGCCTGTTGATTAGACTACCTGTTGATCAGACTACCTGTTGATTAGACTACCTGTTGATCAGACTACCTGTTGATTAGACTACCTGCTGATTAGATTACCTGTTGATTAGACTGACTTGATCAGACTACCTGTTGATGCTCTCCATTGTACTCCTCTTATAACATCCAAGAGTGCAATCAGTCTCCCCTGATAACGGCCAATCAGGCTGTTAGCCTTCGCAGCTCGCATAGCCCCATACCACCACAGCTGGGCTGATCCAGAAACACCTGCATATACATGCCGAGTTCCCCTCTTTTAAAACCGTCTACACACGACATAAACTGGACGGTAGAGCGACGGTCTCGCTTCTTGCAGGTCGGCGTTCAATCCCCGACTCCCCAAATGGTTGGACACCATTCCTATCCTCCGTCCAATCCCAAATCCTTATATCCTTTTCAAGTATCATATATAGTCGTGATGGCATATAGTGCTTTCTGGTGATAGCTATACCATACCTTACCTCACGCACGCACGCACGCACGCACGCACCCCCTCCCCCCAACACAGCGCATAAATTACCCAATCCTGCCGTGCGCATACAATAGCAGCGCTACAGCTGTATAAACAAAGAAGTCGTCATCAGGAAGAGCGTTAAATAAGGGAAGTAGAGAGAGAGAGAGAGAGAGAGAGGAAGATTAACTGATAAAGATTAGGCCACCCGAAGAAGTGGCACGGGCATGAATAGCCCGGTAAAGAGAGAGAGAGAGAGAGAGAGAGAGAGAGAGAGAGAGAGAGAGAGAGAGAGAGAGAGAGAGAGAGAGAGAGAGAGAGAGAGAGAGAGAGAGAGAGAGAGGACGTGGCATTATACACACTCACAAGGTGAGTATATCGGGTTATACTCACTCACGGGTTATACTCACAAGGTCTGGATGCTGCTGAGGGTGTCGAAGGTGCCATTCTGGATGGTCTTGATGTTGTTATCGTACAGGGACCTGTAATGGCGCCACCAGAAGGTTAGTGTTCCCGCCACCGCTAGACGGGCGTGGCTGCCACCCACCCGTGGCTGCCACCCACCACCCGTGGCTGCCACCCACCCGTGACTGCCACCCACCCGTGACTGCCACCCACCCGTGGCTGCCACCCACCCGTGGCTGCCACCCACCACCCGTGGCTGCCACCCACCCGTGGCTGCCACCCACCACACAACCTAACTGCAACGTTTGACAATCGTATACGTCGTAGCAACGTCCTGTCAACCGTTGCGGTCGCGTTGTGAAGGTGCTGGGGTCAGCAGCAGCCGTCAGTACAGGTACATATCAACTCATACTAGACATATATATATATATATATATATATATATATATATATATATATATATATATATATATATATATATATATATATATATATATATATATATATATATATATATGCATCAGCCTTCGTGGGATAGGGGGTGGAATGTGGGGTAGGGACAGCAGGTGTGGGGATAGGGATATCCCAGGAACAGATGTGTGGGATATGGGCTTGGATTTTTAATCCATTGATGCAGCTTAGTAAAGAGACCTGAGTGAAGGATAAGATGCAAGAGATGGAGAAATAGAGGGATAAAAGGAGGAAGCCAAGGAGGGCTCTTAGAGGAGGCAGTCTCCTCAGTCTTCAGAGAAATCCTCAGGAGAAGGAGGAAGCCAAGGAGCTACCAAGTAACGAGGCCAAGAAGAGAGACCATCCCCCGCTCTCTCTCTACTGGACATTCCGCCAAAAGCAGGTCAGTCACAACTCTATCACAGGGGAGCGCAGGGAAGCTGCGAACAGGGGACACCACTTATCAGGGGTAGAACCTGCCATACGGCCAGGTTGGGGGGGGGGGGTGTCAGGGGAGAAGATGAGGGGGGCTTCAGGGGACAGGAACCGGATACGGGGGCAGCGAGAATAAGGAACGTCAGAATATCCTAATGGCCTTGGAACAAGACGGACGATCATTGGAAAATTTGTCTGGAAAAAAGAGTCTTGAAAAATAAGGTCAGAGAGAAAGAGAGAGAGAGAGAGAGAGAGAGAGAGAGAGAGAGAGAGAGAGAGAGAGAGAGAGAGAGAGAGAGAGAGAGAGAGAGAGAGAGAGAGAGAGAGACAGAGAGAGAGAGAGAGAGAGAGAGAGAGAGAGAGAGAGAGAGAGAGAGAGAGAGAGAGAGAGAGAGAGAGAGAGAGAGAGAGGAGAGAGAGAGAGAGAGAGAGAGAGAGAGAGAGAGAGAGAGAGAGAGGAGAGAGACAGAGAGAATGAGTGAGTGAGTTTAAGATATCCCACGATAATCTCTCATTATAAAAGTGCATAAATAAAAATGAAAAAAATATATGTGTGGTTTAATAATGTAAAATGGGTTAATTGACACTCTTTAAGAATGCAATTTGTTTAATATTATACAATGAAGGGAGTTAAGAATCAGCAGGTACAGCCACACCGGCTAGCAGAAGAACAGCAACTGGCAGAAGAATAGGAACTGGCAGAAGAATAGGAACTGGTACATCAGGAACTGGTGTAAGAGAACACACATAAGTAGTACAGTACAGCAGTACAGTATAGTAGTACAGTACAGCAGTACAGTACAGTAGTACAGTACAGCAGTACAGTATAGTAGTACAGTACAGCAGTACAGTACAGTAGTACAGTACAGCAGTACAGTATAGTAGTACAGTACAGCAGTACAGTATAGTAGTACAGTACAGCAGTACAGTACAGTAGTACAGTACAGCAGTACAGTACAGAAGTACAGTACACACAAACTGGTAAATCAGACTCATTCCTCTCAATGTTTACTGAAGATGCCAAATTGACGAGGGGGGACTAAGACTGTGGCTGAGAGCAAGAGGCTACAAGATAACCTGAACAAACTAAATGAATGATCCAACAAATGGCCTCGTGAGTTTAACTCAACTAAGTGCAAAGGAATTAAACTAAGTGCAGGACGCAGGAGGCTGGTCCCAAGAGAGCCAACTAAGCGATCAAATCCTACAGGAATCAACTAGAAAGTGTTGATGTGGTACCAACATCTGGTCTTGATACCACATCAAACGTGAAGCCCCACATCAAAAAGGTATGCCACCAGACACGTCCCAGAACTGAGAGGCATGAGACACAGAAATCCTTTTCTGTGTGTAATGAAGTAAGGGCGAAGAGGGAGAACGGCCTATTGACATAGCTCGAGTGCACGGGGGGAGTTGTGTAAAACCCTGGTTTGTGTCTCGGAGAGGCTGCAGGATCCAGTAAGTTCAGTAGAACTTCGGTTTCAACTCCTTTTGACCATGTCGTAGCTCAGTCGATTTAAGGCAGCGTCTGGGATGCTCTCGGACGCAGGTTCGAATCCTCGTCACGGCCCTTGTGGATTTGTTCATGAGAGGCCTGAGCTACGCGGAAAGACTACCTGGAATTAAACCTGACGCGGCTGGAAGACAGAAGAGCTAAGAGAGAGACATGATTACGGGATACAAAATTCGCAGAGTAATTGACAAGGGAGGTAACAACAGCCATTTTAAGACGAGTGGTGCTCGTACAGTGGGGGGGGGGGGGAGCGTGTCCCCAGCACGGGGGGGGGGGGGGAGGGAGGGGGTGAACCACATTTTGGGGGGGGGGCTGGGAGGGGGAAGAGAACTAGGGGAGACGTAAGACAAAATATACGTTGTACACCTGAGGCCAGATTCACGAAGCTGTTACGCAAGCACTTACGAACGTGTACATCTTTCCTCAATCTTTGACGGCTTTGGTTACATTTATTAAACAGTTTACAAGCATGAAAACTTGCCAATCAACTGTTGTTATTGTTATAAACAGCCTCCTGGTGCTTCCGAGCTCATTAACTGTTTAATAGTTGTAAACAAAGCCGCCAAAGATTGAGATGGACAGGTTCGTAAGTGCTTGCGTAACTGCTTCGTGAATCTGCCCCCCCCCCCCTGGTACCTGATGAAAGGTGAGGTCTGAGTGGCACTTACAGCAGGTTGAGGCTCCGCAGGTCGGTGAAGGCGTCCCTCCTCAAGCAGGAGATCCTGTTGGCGTTCAGCAGCCTGTAACGACACATACAGTAACAGCCTGGTGGATCACACGCCGCGCTCCCTCACTCACTCACTCACTCACTCACTCACTCACTCACTCACTCACTCACTCACTCACTCACTCACTCACTCACTTACCGGAGCCCAACCATACTTTGTCAACCTTGATACCTGGTTGATGGGGTTCTGGGAGTTCTTCTACTCCCCCAGCCCGGCCCGAGGCCAGGCTTGACTTGTGAGAGTTTGGTCCACCAGGCTGTTGCTTGGAGCGGCCCGCAGGCCCACATACCCACCACAGCCCGGTTGGTCCGGCACTCCTTGGAGGAATAAATCTAGTTTCCTCTTGAAAATGTCCACGGTTGTTCCGGCAATATTTCTTATGCTTGCTGGGAGGACGTTGAACAACCGCGGACCTCTGATGTTTATACAGTGTTCTCTGATTGTTCACTTGTTCTAATTGCCTGTGGTGGCCTGGATACAGCATATACTATGATATATCTTGCGGTTACCTTGCGATGATTTCGGGGCTTAGCGTCCGCGCGGCCCGGTCACCGACCAGGCCTCCCATCGGTAGGCTTTGGCGCCGTACCTAGTAGCCAGAACGCACTTCTCGGCCTACTATGCAAGGCCCGATTTGCCTAATAAGCCAAGTTTTCCTGAATTAATATATTTTCTCTAATTTTTTTCTTATGAAATGATAAAGCTACCCATTTCATTATGTATGAGGTCAATTTTTTTTATTGGAGTTAAAATTAACGTAGATATATGACGGAACCTAACCAACCCTACCTAACCTAACCTAACCTATCTTTATAGGTTAGGTTTTGTTAGGTAGCCGAAAAAGCTATATTAGGTTAGGTTAGGTAGGTTAGGTAGTCGAAAAACAATTAATTCATGAAAACTTGGCTTATTAGGCAAATCGGGCTTTGCATAGTAGGCTGAGAAGTGCGTTCTGGCTACTAGGTACGACATATATATATATATATATATATATATATATATATATATATATATATATATATATATATTTATATATATTTATATATATATATATATATATATATTTATATATATTTATATATATATATATATATATATATATATTTATATATATTTATATATATATATATATATATATATATATATTTATATATATATATATATATATATATATATATATATATATATATATATATATATATATATATATATATATATACATATGCGAACAAGCTTGAATGGTCCCCAGGCATATATGCAACTGAAAACTCACACCACCCCAGAAGTGACTCGAACCCATACTGCCAGGAGAACTCTGCAACTGGTGTACAGGTGTACACCTTGTACAGAATAACACTGTCGGTGCGAGGAAGAGCTGGTTCCTGAGCTTCTCTTTCTTCCTAACAACCCAATCTGAACGTTCAACTTGATCATACAGCCTATTGCGGCATGGGGGCAGAGGGAGAGGGGGGAGGGAAATATGCCCGAGAAGTCGGTAGGCTGGATTAGGGTAGGCTTGGCGAACCTTTTTTTTTTAAAGCGAGTGCCCCAAAAATGGCCATAATCCTTTAAATAATTATATCTCTCGTGCCCGTGGGGAAATTTGAGGAGCAGATTATACTATATTCAATTTGTATTTTACCATTTTTTTTATGGAGAAAGATAACAAAATGCTTGAAAGTATTCTTTAACAATGTTGATAAGGCAAAGCAGTACATCTTCTGAAGTGTTTTAACCGGTACAGCTTTAGGAGTTATGGGTTATTAATAACTCTAGTTTTTACCAAATAAAAATGAATGATTTAGTAGCAATAATTATATAATAATGAACGTCTTATGTGCCTCTGTTACATATTTAAGTGTATATTTAGTGCTTTACTATTAACAAAAGTGTATCAAGAGAGAGATCTAAATAACTAAAAGCTTTTCAGGAACCCTGTAAGCAATAGACATTATTTGCAAACAACAGAAGAAACATATATATATATATATATATATATATATATATATATATATATATATATATATATATATATATATATATATATATATATATATAAGCAGAGCGAAGCCAATGCCAATGCCACTGTTATCAAACCGAACACGGGGTCTGCGACGCGTTCAAAACGTGTTCCTGACGTTCTCACACCCGTCCACTGACGCCAAGCCGGCATGACTACCTCTAAGAATATTCAACAAATCACTGAACGATATCTTTAACAGAACTTTAACCCTGCCCATGGAGGACAGACGAACATGTATATATGTTGGTTAGCATTGTAAATGTCTGGCCACGTTTGTGGTAGCAAATAATAATACTAACACTAATACATATGAACATCAAGATCAGAACTGCAAGGCCAGCCATAGTTGCCGGCGTGCCACTTTGGGCACGTGTGCCATTGGTTCGCCACCCCCCCCCTTGCCCAGAGGCACTACGACAACGCCTAACGAGAACACAAACTGCGGCACTCAGAACAGACGATGACAAGGAATGAGAAATTAACCTGAAGTAACAACATGACTTAGTACCTTATTTAACATGACTTAGTACCTTATTTAACACCATAAGTAGAGTAAGGTGAACACCACGGCTTACTCTCCTTACTCTCCTCCACTCTCCCTACTCTCCCCCACTCTCCCCACTCTCCCCCACTCTCCCTACGGAGGTAACGTTTAATATAAATTGAATAAGAGAGCGCCAGCGGCGTGACAATCAAGATGAAAGCTGACACGCTGATGAGATTAATGCTTCCATCTCCGATAAGGCGCTGCTCCCCCGTGACCCTGCCTCGGCTCCTCCTCCTGCCAGGGCCTGCCTCGGCCTCCAGGGCTAACATGCAGGCTGCAGATCACACACGTTACCCTAAAGGAGGCTCCGTCCAGCCCTGAGCCCCCAAAAGCCTACCCAGCCCGTCCTCGCCAACACCAGCCCGTCCTCGCCAACACCAGCCCGTCCTCGCCAACACCAGCCCGTCCTCGCCAACACTAGCCCGTCCTCACCAACTGGCTCATACCTGGTTGATGGGGTTCTGGGAGTTCTTCTACTCCCCAAGTCCGGCCCGAGGCCAGGCTCGACTTGTGAGAGTTTGGTCCACTAGGCTGTTGCTTGGAGCGGCCCGCAGGCCCACATACCCACCACAGTCCGGTTGGTCCGGCACTCCTTAGAGGAAACTATCTAGTTTCCTCTTGAAGATGTCCACGGTTGTTCCGGCAATATTTCTTATGCTCGCTGGGATGATGTTGAACAACCGCGGACCTCTGATGTTTATAGTGTTCTCTGATTGTGCCTATGGCACCTCTGCTCTTCACTGGTTCTAGTCTGCATTTTCTTCCATATCGTTCACTCCAGTACGTTATTTTACTGTGTAGATTTGGTACCTGGCCCTCCAGTATTCTCCATGTGTATATTATTTGGTATGTCTCTCGTCTCCTTTCTAGTGAGTACATTTGGAGAGCTTTGAGACGATCCCAATAATTTAGGTGCTTTATTGCGTCTATGCGTGCCGTATATGTTCTCTGTATTGCCTCTATTTCAGCAATCTCTCCTGCTCTGAAGGGGGAAGTGAGTACTGAGCAGTACTCAAGACGGTACAGCACAAGCCCGTCCTCATCAACAAAAACCCAAAGACTATTCCATGCACCCGCCAAACCCCCTGTTTATGAATGAAAAGCGGTTTACACACGACTCACAACTGCTGACGTTCGAACATATCCGGAACAAGTGCTTCACTGACGAATTTTGTTCGAATCACAACGCTATAAATGCTTCACCCACGGACTACAAATACAAATAATCGCCAACAGAACCTAAACACCTGACCTAACCTATGCTTATATATACACAATATGCTAATATATAACAATATTAATTTATAACTGAAAAAATTCCTATTTTGAATGAACAGCATGTTGAAATTGATGAATGCGTCTGTGGGGTCGACCGCTGGATGGAATGGACTCTGACGACGGGTTGCAACAGGTAATCCAAGCAGGTGACTCAAGTCCCATCAGTTGAACACCTCAGGTGAACCCCCCGGCTCCCTATCAGATGACCCCCAGGCCCATCAGGTGATCCCCAGCCCTGATAAGACTAGACTTGGGGTGACGGGTGGACAATACTGTTCTTCCCGAGCCACAGTTTGCCAGTGATGGTTATCCTGGGCAGTGACGGGAGGTGTACAGGTGAGAGGAGGGGGGTAGATGGTTATCTGATCCACCCCCCCCCCTCCTCCCGGCCCCACAACACCCCCCCCCTTTTCTCCAAGCCCCACAACCCCTCCCCCCCCTCCTCCCGGTTCTACAACCTCTCCCCCCTCCTCCCAGCCCCACAACACCCCCCCCACACCCCCAGCCTCACAAGACAGGGGTCAGGGAGGTCCCTCACAGTACTGGGGTCAAGGGGGCCTCACAAGACTGGGGTCAGGGGAGGCTTCACAAGACTGGGGTCAGGGGGTCCTCACAAGACTGGGGTCAGGGGGTCCTCACAGTACTGGGGTCAGGGGGGCCTCACAAGACTGGGGTCAGGGAGGCCTCACAAGACTGGGGTCAGGGGGGCCTCACAAGAGTGGGGTCAGGGGGGCCTCACAAGAGTGGGGTCAGGGGGTCCTCACAAGATTGGAGTCAGGGGGACCCTCACAAGACTGGGGTCAGGGGGTCCTTACAAGATTGGGGTCAAGGGGTCCTCACAAGATTAGGGGTCAGGGGGCCCTCACAAGACTGGGGTTAGGGGGTCCTTACAAGACGGGTCAGGGGGGCCCCACAAGATTGGGGTCAGGGGGGCCCTCACAAGACTGAGGTCAGGGGAACCTTACAAGACTGGCGTCAGGGGGGGCCTCACAAGATTGGGGTCAGGGGGGCCCTCACAAGACTGGGGTCAGGGGGTCCTTACAAGATTGGGGTCAGGGGGTCCTCACAAGATTGGGGTCAGGGGGGCTTCACAAGAGTGGGGTCAGGGGGTCCTCACAAGAGTGGGGTCGCTATCTTCTTGAGAGGTTATCTTGAAATAATTTCGGGGCTTAGCGTCCCCGCGGCCCGGTCCTCGACCAGGCCTCCTCTTTGTTACACACCCCCAGGAAGCAGCCCGTTGCAGCTGTCTAACTCCCAGATACATATTTACTGCTAGGTGAACAGGTGCATCAGGGTGAACTAAACATTTTGCCCATTTGTCTCCGCCTCCACCGGGGATCGAACCCGGGACCTCAAGACTACGAATCCGAAACGCTGTCCACTCAGCTGCCAGGCGCCCGCTACATCAATCAAGGGGTCACCAGGGACCTCAATCAAGGAGTATTGGGCCCCCTGGAGGAAGTGGGCCCCTGGAGGTAGTGGGCCCTGGAGGAGGTGGGGGAGAGAGGATGCTAGCAGCCAGGAGCCGCCCACAAGACATATACAGACGCTGTAAAAGTCGAAGAACTATCGGGCCTTCAATCTGGGTCATATTCATGATGAGCCATAAAGCCGCTGAACCAACCCGGGGTAATTGTAATATGGCCCTTAGGGTACAGACTGGTCCAGGGCATGGTCCTCAGGGCACAGACTGGTCCAGGGCATGGTCCCCAGGGTACAGACTGGTCCAGGGCATGGTCCCCAGGGTACAGTATGGTCCAGGGCATGGTCCCCAGGGTACAGTATGGTCCAGGGCATGGTCCCCAGGGTACAGACTGGTCCAGGGCATGGTCCCCAGGGTACAGTATGGTCCAGGGCATGGTCCCCAGGGTTCAGTATGGTCCAGGGCATGGTCCCCAGGGTACAGTCTGGTCCAGGGCATGGTCCCCAGGGTACAGTATGGTCCAGGGCATGGTCCCCAGGGTACAGTCTGGTCCAGGGCATGGTCCCCAGGGTACAGTCTGGTCCAGGGCATGGTCCCCAGTGTACAGTCTGGTCCAGGGCATGGTCCCCAGGGTACAGTATGGTCCAGGGCATGGTCCCCAGGGTACAGTCTGGTCCAGGGCATGGTCCCCAGGGTACAGTCTGGTCCAGGGCATGGTCCACAGGGTACAGACTGGTCCAGGGCATGGTCCCCAGGGTACAGACTGGTCCAGGGCATGGTCCACAGGGTACAGTCTGGTCCAGGGCATGGTCCCCAGGGTACAGTCTGGTCCAGGGCATGGTCCCCAGGGTACAGACTGGTCCAGGGCATGGTCCCCAGGGTACAGACTGGTCCAGGGCATGATCTCCAGGGTACAGACTGGTCCAGGGCATGGTTCCCAGGGTACAGACTGGTCCAGGGCATGGTCCCCAGGGTACAGACTGGTCCAGGGCATGGTCCCCAGGGTACAGACTGGTCCAGGGCATGGTCCCCAGGGTACAGTCTGGTCCAGGGCATGGTCCCCAGGGTACAGTGTGGTCCAGGGCATGGTCCCCAGGGTACAGACTGGTCCAGGGCATGGTCCCCAGGGTACAGTGTGGTCCAGGGCATGGTCCCCAGGGTACAGACTGGTCCAGGGCATGGTCCACAGGGTACAGACTGGTCCAGGGCAATGGTCCCCAGGGTACAGACTGGTCCAGGGCATGGTCCACAGGGTACAGACTGGTCCAGGGCATGGTCCCCAGGGTACAGTGTGGTCCAGGGCATGGTCCCCAGGGTACAGACTGGTCCAGGGCATGGTCCCCAGGGTACAGACTGGTCCAGGGCATGGTCCCCAGGGTACAGTCTGGTCCAGGGCATGGTCCTCAGGGTACAGACTGGTCCAGGGCATGGTCCCCAGGGTACAGTATGGTCCAGGGCATGGTCCCCAGGGTACAGTATGGTCCAGGGCATGGTCCCCAGGGTACAGTGTGGTCCAGGGCATGGTCCCCAGGGTACAGACTGGTCCAGGGCATGGTCCCCAGGGTACAGTCGTGGTCCAAGGCATGGTCCCCAGGGTACAGACTGGTCCAGGGCATGGTCCCCAGGGTACAGACTGGTCCAGGGCATGGTCCCCAGGGTACAGTCTGGTCCAGGGCATGGTCCCCAGGGTACAGTATGGTCCAGGGCATGGTCCCCAGGGTACAGACTGATCCAGGGCATGGTCCCCAGGGTACAGTGTGGTCCAGGGCATGGTCCACAGGGTACAGACTGGTCCTAGGGCATGGTCCCCAGGGTACAGTCTGGTCCAGGGCATGGTCCCCAGGGTTCAGTGTGGTCCAGGGCATGGTCCCCAGGGTACAGTCTGGTCCAGGGCATGGTCCCCAGGGTACAGTCTGGTCCAGGGCATGGTCCCCAGGGTACAGACTGGTCCAGGGCATGGTCCCCAGGGTACAGACTGGTCCAGGGCATGGTCCACAGGGTACAGTCTGGTCCAGGGCATGGTCCCCAGGGTACAGACTGGTCCAGGGCATGGTCCACAGGGTACAGTCTGGTCCAGGGCATGGTCCCCAGGGTACAGTCTGGTCCAGGGCATGGTCCACAGGGTACAGTCTGGTCCAGGGCATGGTCCCCAGGGTACAGACTGGTCCAGGGCATGGTCCACAGGGTACAGTCTGGTCCAGGGCATGGTCCCCAGGGTACAGACTGGTCCAGGGCATGGTCCCCAGGGTACAGACTGGTCCAGGGCATGGTCCCCAGGGTACAGTCTGGTCCAGGGCATGGTCCACAGGGTACAGTCTGGTCCAGGGCATGGTCCATCAGGGTACAGTCTGGTCCAGGGCATGGTCCCCAGGGTACAGACTGGTCCAGGGCATGGTCCACAGGGTACAGTCTGGTCCAGGGCATAGGTCCACAGGGTACAGACTGGTCCAGGGCATGGTCCCCAGGGTACAGACTGGTCCAGGGCATGGTCCCCAGGGTACAGACTGGTCCAGGGCATGGTTCCCAGGGTACAGACTGGTCCAGGGCATGGTCCCCAGGGTACAGACTGGTCCAGGGCATGGTCCCCAGGGTACAGACTGGTCCAGGGCATGGTTCCCAGGGTACAGACTGGTCCAGGGCATGGTTCCCAGGGCACAGTATGGTCCAGGGCATGGTCCCCAGGGTACAGACTGGTCCAGGGCATGGTCCCCAGGGTACAGACTGGTCCAGGGCATGGTCCCCAGGGTACAGACTGGTCCAGGGCATGGTTCCCAGGGCACAGTCTGGTCCAGGGCATGGTCCCCAGGGAATTGTACCCGACTGAACGTCTTGAGTACATACATTCTTAAGTGACAGTTAGTCTGAGAAACGAAGGCAAATAGGATAAAATCCTGAGTCATTACGACTATAGAGCGCTTGGAAAGGATATTAGGATAGGATAAAAGCTGGGATATGACAGGATACGAGCTGGGATAAGGGAACGTTTGGTGGTGAAGGAACGATGCCATGCACCTGAGCCATCGGGGGATCGAACATCGGGCCTGCAAGAAGTGAATCCGCAGCTCTAGGGACCAGACCAAGAGAACGGACAGTTGGTGTGCCACACCGTACAACCAATGGTGTGACTTCACCCTTAACCGATTTTCCTACTTCTAAATAACATTTTTATACGTAAATCTTGAATGTTTCGGACATGTCCTCTCGCTCAGTACGTCACAATTAAATTAAAACATCTTAATATTGACGTTTTCTATGCAAGGGCCTCGATGGGTTAGGTGGGATGCTTGGGTTGTGGTTGGGGAAGATGGATTTGTTGAGAGAGGGGCTTGGAGGGAGGGGGGCAGGGGGGGGGGGGCGGGGGGGTTAGCGCCCCCTCACTAGTAGCAGGGAGGCCGCCACATACAGCTAAATTATCCTGCAGAGGTGATGAGTTTGCCGTGTGTGTGTGTGGGGGGGGGGGGGGGGGTGGCTGTCTGTGGTTGTGTACCGTGTGTGTGTGTGTGGGGGGGGTGGCTGTCTGTGGTTGTGTTCCGTGTGTGTGGGGGGGGGGGGTGGCTGTCTGTGGTTGTGTATCGTGTGTGTGTGTGGGGGGGGGTGGCTGTCTGTGTTTGTGTACCGTGTGTGTGTGGGGGGGGTGGCTGTCTGTGTTTGTGTACCGTGTGTGTGTGGGGGGGGGTGGCTGTCTGTGGTTGTGTACCGTGTGTGTGTGGGGGGGGGTGGCTGTCTGTGGTTGTGTACCGTGTGTGTGGGGGGGGGGTGGCTGTCTGTGGTTGTGTACCGTGTGTGTGTGTGGGGGGGGCTGTCTGTGGTTGTGTACCGTGTGTGTGTGTGGGGGGGGGTGGCTGTCTGTGGTTGTGTACCGTGTGTGTGGGGGGGGGGGCTGTCTGTGGTTGTGTAACGTGTGTGTGTGTGGGGGGGGGGGCTGTCTGTGGTTGTGTACCGTGTGTGTGTGTGGGGGGGGGTGGCTGTCTGTGGTTGTGTACCGTGTGTGTGGGGGGGGGCTGTCTGTGGTTGTGTACCGTGTGTGTGTGGGGGGGCTGTCTGTGGTTGTGTACCGTGTGTGTGTGTAGGGGGGGGGTGGCTGTCTATGGTTGTGTACCGTGTGTGCGTGTGGGGGGGGGCTGTCTGTGGGGGGGGGTGGCTGTCTGTGGTTGTGTACCGTGTGTGTGTGGGGGGGGCTGTCTGTGGTTGTGTACCGTGTGTGTGTGGGGGGGGTGGCTGTCTGTGGTTGTGTACCGTGTGTGTGTGGGGGGGCTGTCTGTGGTTGTGTACCGTGTGTGTGTGTGGGGGGGGGCTGTCTGTGGTTGTGTACCGTGTGTGTGTGGGGGGGGGTGGCTGTCTGTGGTTGTGTACCGTGTGTGTGTGTGGGGGGGGGGTGGCTGTCTATGGTCGTGTACCGTGTGTGTGTGGGGGGGTTTGGCTGTCTATGGTCGTGTACCGTGTGTGTGTGTGGGGGGGTGGCTGTCTATGGTCGTGTACCGTGTGTGTGTGGGGGGGGTGGCTGTCTATGGTTGTGTACCGTGTGTGTGTGTGGGGGGGTGTCTGTGGTTGTGTACCGTGTGTGTGTGGGGGGGTGGCTGTCTGTGGTTGTGTACCGTGTGTGTGTGGGGGGGGGTGGCTGTCTATGGTCGTGTACCGTGTGTGTGTGGGGGGGGGGGTGGCTGTCTATGGTCGTGTACCGTGTGTGTGTGTGGGGGGGTGTCTGTGGTTGTGTACCGTGTGTGTGTGGGGGGGGGCTGTCTGTGGTTGTGTACCGTGTGTGTGTGGGGGGGGGGTGGCTGTCTATGGTCGTGTACCGTGTGTGTGTGGGGGGGGGTGTCTGTGGTTGTGTACCGTGTGTGTGTGTGGGGGGGGGTGGCTGTCTATGGTCGTGTACCGTGTGTGTGTGGGGGGGGCTGTCTATGGTCGTGTACCGTGTGTGTGTGGGGGGGGCTGTCTGTGGTTGTGTACCGTGTGTGTGTGTGGGGGGGGGGCTGTCTGTGGTTGTGTACCGTGTGTGTGTGGGGGGGGTGGCTGTCTGTGGTTGTGTACCGTGTGTGTGTGTGGGGGGGATGGCTGTCTATGGTCGTGTACCGTGTGTGTGGGGGGGGTGGCTGTCTATGGTCGTGTACCGTGTGTGTGTGGGGGGGGGGGGTGGCTGTCTATGGTCGTATACCGTGTGTGTGTGGGGGGGGGTGGCTGTCTATGGTCGTGTACCGTGTGTGTGGGGGGGGGGTGGCTGTCTATGGTCGTGTACCGTGTGTGTGTGGGGGGGGGGTGGCTGTCTATGGTCGTGTACCGTGTGTGTGGGGGGGGGGTGGCTGTCTATGGTCGTGTACCGTGTGTGTGTGGGGGGTGGCTGTCTATGGTCGTGTACCGTGTGTGTGGGGGGGGGGTGGCTGTCTATGGTCGTATACCGTGTGTGTGTGGGGGGGGGTGGCTGTCTATGGTCGTGTACCGTGTGTGTGTGGGGGGTGGCTGTCTATGGTCGTGTACCGTGTGTGTGGGGGGGGGTGGCTGTCTATGGTCGTATACCGTGTGTGTGTGGGGGGGGGGTGGCTGTCTATGGTCGTGTACCGTGTGTGTGGGGGGGGGTGGCTGTCTATGGTCGTATACCGTGTGTGTGTGGGGGGGGGGGGTGGTGGCTGTCTATGGTCGTGTACCGTGTGTGTGTGTGGGGGGGGGTGGCTGTCTATGGTCGTGTACCGTGTGTGTGTGTGGGGGGGGGTGGCTGTCTATGGTCGTGTACCGTGTGTGTGGGGGGGGGGTGGCTGTCTATGGTCGTGTACCGTGTGTGTGTGGGGGGTGGCTGTCTATGGTCGTGTACCGTGTGAGAGTATTGGGTGAACCTTCCTCATCACTAAATGATGAACTGGTTTCGCAGTACACGAGTGGAAGCACATTCTCCCACAAATCTCCGAAGCAGTCTCTATTCAATAGCCTATCCTCGGGTTCAGAATAACGGCAGGCCTATATATTCCCCCCTCCCCATACCAAGCAGCTCCTTATATCCACCCAAACTCACTTATGTATGTGTTTAGCCTTCGCTTGAAACACCCAAGCGAGCCCAAACTCACGAATTTGGACTATGATTCAGATTACCGTTATCAAGTTATCCGGTATCTAAAGCAACATTTTCTCCAATTGATGTCCAGTGTTTCATTTTTTCGTGTTGAGATATTCAACCCCCTCATCTCAGGACTCACTCATGAGTCGACCCGATGATGAGTCTGCTTACCCAGCCATGTTGGGATGACCGCAATCATCACCGGCGGCCACAGTAGCCCACTAGAGCTGTGGTAAAGTCATCATCCATGTGTGGTGGCCGCCGACGGTGCGGGGATCCTATCATGCTGGGCTCAGCTGTGGACGCGGCCTCCACACACCCCAACACAAGCCGTAATTATACCCCACACGGGACCAATTTATAACCCCTGCAGGAATGCCACACATCTGACCTGCGACTGCATATGTCTGTGTGTATGTGTGTCACATGTACGTTTGATCCCCCACCCCCCACACATATCTTCAGACAGAAGAGTTAGGGGGGACATGATCACCACATTCAAGATTCTGAAGGGAATTGATAGGGTAGATAAAGACAGGCTGTTTAACACAAGGGGCACACGCACTAGGGGACACAGGTGGAAACTGAGTGCCCAAATGAGCCACAGAGATATCAGAAAGAACTTTTTTAGTGTCAGAGTGGTTGACAAATGGAATGCATTAGGAAGTGATGTGGTGGAGGCTGACTCCATACACAGTTTCAAGTGTAGATATGATAGAGCCCAGTAGGCTCAGGAATCTGTACACCAGTTGATTGACAGTTGAGAGGCGGGACCAAAGAGCCAGAGCTCAACCCCCGCAAACACAACTAGGTGAGTACACCCCCACCCTAGACACACACATATCAAAGCACCGACGCGGGTTCAGGGAAGGGAAATCATGCCTGACCAACCAACTGAAGTTCTATGGTGGATTGAGTGAGCTTGGACAAGAAATGTAAGGCTGGGTAGACTGCACATTACCAGACTGGTAGAAAGTGCGTGATACTGTTCAAGGAGATGCTGTAGCGTGAACTAGAGGACCAGGCCGGGGCAAACGAGTATGCTACTGAGTTGGCTGAATTACTACCTAACGGATAGGAAACAGAGACAGTAAGACGGGTGCCAGGGGAGATAGAGTTTCCGGAATGATGGAACGAGATAAGTCGAGTCCCATAAGGATGAGTCTACCTACCTATTGATGGCTCCAGGGATCAACGTCTCTGCGGCCCGGTCTCTGCCCAGGCCTCCTGGTTGGTGGTCTAGTTAACCAGGCTACTCGCAGTTTGACGTGTGAATCACAGGCCAGTTGATCAGATATCCTTTGGAGGTGTTCGCCAAGTTCTCTCTGGATGGGGGTCTGGGAGTTCTTCTACTCCCCAAGCCCGGCCACGGGGTCAGGTCTGAGAGCTTGGTCCACCAGGCTGTTGCTTGGAGCGGCCCGCAGGCCCACATACCCACCACAGCCCGGTTGGTCCGGCACTCCTTGGAAAGAACTATCCAGCTGTATTTGGAGACTTCCACTTTTGTTCCAGCAATATTTCTTATATTTGCTGAGAGGATATCGATCAACCGCGTACCTCTGATGTTTATACAGTGTTCTCTGATTGTGCCTATGGCACCTCTGCTCTTCACTGGACCTCTGATGTTTATACAGTGTTCTCTGATTGTGCCTATGGCACCTCTGCTCTTCACTGGTTCTATTCAGCATTTCCTTCCATATCGTTCACTCCAGTATGTTATTATTTTACTGTGTAGATTTGGGACCTGGCCCTCCAGTATTCTCCATGCATTTGGTACCTAAGTGAAAAATTCTTTCTAGTGAGTACATTTTGAGAGCTTTGAGACGATCTCAATAATTTTGGTGCTTTATCGCGTCTATGCGTGCCATATATGTTCTCTGTATTCCCTCTATTTCAACAATCTCTCCTGCTCTGAAGGGGGAAGTGAGTACTGAGCAGTACTCAAGACGGGACATCACAAGTGACTTGAAGAGTACAACTATTGTGATGGAATCCCTGGATTTGAAAGTTCTCGTAACCCATCCGATCATTTTTCTGGCTGACGCAATATTTGCTTGGTTATGCTCCTTAAACGTTAGATCGTCAGACATCATTATTACCAAATCCTTGACATGTTGTTTTCCTATGGGCAGATTCGATTGTGTTTTGTACCCTGTATTATGTTTCAGATCCTCATTTTTACCGTACCTGAGTACCTGGAATTAATCACTGTTAAATATCATGTTATTTTCTGCTGCCCAATCGAAAACTTTATTAATATCAGTTTGTAGTTTTTCAATGTCTTCTACAGAAGTCAAGTCATTTTCACGCTGATTTGTGAGTCACTTGCAAAAGATGACACGAAGCTGAGACTTCTATGTTTGTCTGTATCTGATATGAGAATAAGGAAAATCAGTGGTTTAAGGACTGTACCCTGAGATGCAGAGCTTTCAACTGTGCTTGAACTCGATTTGATTTGATTGACTGTTACTCTTTGCCTTCTGTTTGACAGAAAATGTAATATCCAGAAAACCTAACATGGGACTCATGGCATTTCAAGTATATGTACTAGAAATGTACATGTACATTTCTTATTTTATATATACAAGAGTTCCTTACATTCTTATAAAGCCACTAGCACTCATAGCGTTTCGGGCTATGAGTAGGAGTAGACATGTGCTCATTTCTATATAGTACATAAATTATTTAACTCTTTTTTTGTTAGGTGTCAGAAACACCTATGATGATGATGATGATGATGATGATGATGTACTGATGATGTCAAAACGTGATAAAGGGTGTGAGGAGCACCGAGGACCATAGCAGCTCCAAGAGGACTGTCCCATCCACCTGGGCACTAGGAGACTCGAATCGCGAACCCGAAGCGAGGGAAACCGAAGCTCTATCGATCAAGCTAATAAGTAGTCCTAATAAGGAAAATTTTCTAGAAGCATCATCCTGCTGCCAAAGTGGAATTTTCTACTTTCCCCTCACTATACTACTGTGCGAGAGTACTGGACTCACCTAGTTTCCTAGGTGACTCACCAAGAGAAGCCTCGCCAAGAATAAAGAGAGAACTGGGCAATAAACCCAGTGAACTGTGAGAGGGGCACACACACACACACACACACACACACACACACACACACACACACACACACACACACACACACACACACACACACACACACACACACCAGTAGCAGCCAAACAAACACAAACAGCGGGAGTGCCAGTCATCGCGTCTGGCACTCATCTAAGATTTCCCGGTAGATAATTCAATTTAGTGTCGGGCGTATATATATGTGATCCCTGGCCGCCTCTGGCCCCGTACCCACTGGCCCTCCCCATGGCTGGCCATGGCTAAGACTAGGCTGGCCATGGCTAAGACTAGGCTGGCCATGGCTAAGACTAGGCTGGCCATGGCTAAGACTAGGCTGGCCATGGCTAAGACTAGGCTGGCCATGGCCAAGACTAGGCTGGCCATGGCCAAGACTAGGCTGGCCATGGCCAAGACTAGGCTGGCCATGGCCAAGACTAGGCTGGCCATGGCCAAGACTAGGCTGGCCATGGCTAAGACTAGGCTGGCCATGGCCAAGACTAGGCTGGCCATGGCTAAGACTAGGCTGGCCATGGCTAAGACTAGGCTGGCCAAGGCCTCCGGTACTTCACCTTAGTGATGATTTCGGGACTCAACGTCCCCCGCGGCCCGGTCCTCGACCAGGCTTTGCTACCTGGGTAGGGGGCCCAGACTGGCCCAGTCTGGGTTGGGGGGGGGCCATACTGGGCCCCAAACAGTCGTGGTCTTGCCCAACCATGCAGTTTTATGGGCGATAAACTGGCTCGTTGATGTATTTATGGATGGTTGAGTAATTAACATGTCTATGGTAGCGACAACCTGCAGGCCCGGTGACCCCAGTACACTCTAGGGTTTGGGGTCACGCGGACTGGTAGTAGTAGAGAGTTTGGGGTCACGCGTAGATCACCATTTAGGGTCATCTACGGGGTGATGGTTCTGTTACGTCACACTGGGGGGAGGGAGGGATGGGGAGGGGGAGAGAGAGAGAGAGAGAGAGAGAGAGAGAGAGAGAGAGAGAGAGAGAGAGAGAGAGAGAGAGAGAGAGAGAGAGAGAGAGAGAGAGAGAGAGAGAGAGAGAAGAAGAGAGAGAGAGAGAAGAAGAGAGAGAGAGAGAGAGAGAGAGAGAGAGAGAGAGAGAGAGAGAGAGAGAGAGAGAGAGAGAGAGAGAGAGAGAGAGAGAGAGAGAGAGAGAGAGAGAGAGAGAGAGAGAGAGAGAGAGAGAGAGAGAGAGAGAGAGAGAGAGAGAGAGAGAGAGAGAGAGAGAGAGAGAGAGAGAGAGAGAGAGAGAGAGAGAGAGAGAGGGTAAACAGTACCCCCCCTCCCCCCCCCCGTCCAGAGGGAGACTTACGCCCGCCCGCCTACTTAAGAGCTGCACATATTCACTAACCACTTAACAGCTGTTGGTGATTTACTTTGTTTACACTTGACAGTTTTATTGTACTACTCGTTAATGAGGGCGGCATAGGAATGGCCTCATGTGTGTGTGTGTGAGGAGGGTGTAGGTGTGTGTGTGTGTGTGTGAGGAGGGTGTAGGTGTGTGTGTGTGTATGAGGAGGGTGTAGGTGTGTGTGTGTGTGTGTGTGTGTGTGGGTGGGGGTGTAGGTGTGTGTGTGTGTGTGTGAGGAGGGTGTAGGTGTGTGTGTGTGTGTGTGTGAGGAGGGTGTAGGTGTGTGTGTGTGTATGAGGAGGGTGTAGGTGTGTGTGTGTGTATGAGGAGGGTGTAGGTGTGTGTGTGTGTGTGTGAGGAGGGTGTAGGTGTGTGTGTGTGTGTGTGAGGAGGGTGTAGGTGTGTGTGTGTGTATGAGGAGGGTGTAGGTGTGTGTGTGTGTATGAGGAGGGTGTAGGTGTGTGTGTGTGTGTGTGAGGAGGGTGTAGGTGTGTGTGTGTGTGTGTGAGGAGGGTGTAGGTGTGTGTGTGTGTGTGTGAGGAGGGTGTAGGTGTGTGTGTGTGTGTGTGAGGAGGGTGTAGGTGTGTGTGTGTGTGTGTGAGGAGGGTGTAGGTGTGTGTGTGTGTGTGTGTGTGAGGAGGGTGTAGGTGTGTGTGTGTGTGTGAGGAGGGTGTAGGTGTGTGTGTGTGTGTGTGAGGAGGGTGTAGGTGTGTGTGTGTGTGTGTGAGGAGGGTGTAGGTGTGTGTGTGTGTGTGAGGAGGGTGTAGGTGTGTGTGTGTGTATGAGGAGGGTGTAGGTGTGTGTGTGTGTGTGAGGAGGGTGTAGGTGTGTGTGTGTGTATGAGGAGGGTGTAGGTGTGTGTGTGTGTGTGTGAGGAGGGTGTAGGTGTGTGTGTGTGTGTAGTCTTCCCTCCTAGCGTGACCCCCAGGGGAGCCATACACAGGGAGGCTCTCATCCCAGCACCAGGACCTAGGGGTCCTATACAGCAGCAGGTCTTCGTGGGGTCGGAATTAAGGCGGTCCTACACAGTCTTCCTAGCGTCAATACTTGGGGGTCCACACAGAACGACGACGGGGATGGGGGGGTTCGACCCCCAGGTCGTCGGCAACAACCCCCCCTCTCTTGATCAACGCTACTATAGGCCTAGACGCATTCCACTCATTAAAACAACTTTGTCTCGCATTGTTGAGCAATAAGGGGGCGCTGTGCTTCCCTTGGGAGGGGCGGAGGTACTCAGATGCTCCCCTAAGAGGCGAGACAAACGATCAGCCATCGTTCCTAGCATTATATGTCTCATTTACCCCCTTTCCCAACCATAGTCTCACCTGTGGACCCCTGCAACCACGTTCTCACTTGTGGACCCCTGCAATCACGTTCTCACTTGTGGACCCCTGCAATCACGTTCTCACTTGTGGACCCCTGCAACCACGTTCTCACCTGTGGACCCCTGCAACCACGTTCTCACTTGTGGACCCCTGCAACCACGTTCTCACTTGTGGACCCTTGCAACCACGTTCTCACCTGTGGACCCCTGCAACCACGTTCTCACCTGTGGACCCCTGCAACCACGTTCTCACCTGTGGACCCCTGCAACCACGTTCTCACCTGTGGACCCCGGCAACCACGTTCTCACTTGTGGACCCTTGCAACCACGTTCTCACTTGTGGACCCTTGCAACCACGTTCTCACCTGTGGACCCCTGCAACCACGTTCTCACCTGTGGACCCCTGCAACCACGTTCTCACCTGTGGACCCCTGCAACCACGTTCTCACCTGTGGACCCCTGCAACCACGTTCTCACCTGTGGACCCCGGCAACCACGTTCTCACTTGTGGACCCTTGCAACCACGTTCTCACCTGTGGACCCCTGCAACCACGTTCTCACCTGTGGACCCCTGCAACCACGTTCTCACCTGTGGACCCCTGCAACCACGTTCTCACCTGTGGACCCCTGCAACCATGTTCTCACCTGTGGACCCCTGCAACCACGTTCTCAGCTGAGAACCCCCTGCAACTACGTTCTCACCTGTGGACCACTGCAACCACTTCTCACCTATAGAGTAGTTGTGTACATGTGGGGACAACCTAGTTGTACTCACCTAGTTGTGCTTGCGGGGTGTTGAGTTTCGGCTCTTTGGTCCCGGCTCTCAACTGTCAATCAACTGGTGTACAGATTCCTGAGCCTACTGGGCTCTATCATATTTCATTTGAAACTGTGTATGGAGTCAGCCTCCACCACATCACTGCCTAATGCATTCTATCTGTTAACTACTCTGACACTTAAAAAAGTCTTTCTAATGTCTCTGTGGCTCATTTGGGCACTCAATTTCCACCTGTGTTCCCTAGTGCGTGTGCTCCTTGTGTTAAATAGTCTGTCTTTATCTATCCTATCAATTCCTCTGAGAATCTTGTATGTGGTGATCATGTCCCCCCTAACTCTTCTGTCTCCCAGTGACGTGAGATTTAATTCCCGTAGTCTCTCCTCGTAGCTCATACCTCTCAGCTCGGGTACTTGTCTGGTGGCAAACCTTTGAACCTTTTCCAGTTTAGTCTTATCCTTGACTAGATATGGACTCCCATGCTGGGGCTGCATACTCCAGGATTGGTCTGACATATGTGTATACAAAGTTCTGAAAGATGCCTTACACAGGTTTCTAAAGGCCGTTCTTATGTTGGCCAACTTGGCATATTCCGCTGATGATATTCTCTTGATACGAGCTTCAGGGGACAGGTCTGGCGTGATATCAACCCCCAGGTCTTTCTCTCTCTCTGACTCTTGAAGTATTTCATCTCCCAAATGATACCTTGTATCTGGTCTCCTGCTCCCTACCCGTATCTTCATTACATTACAAATGCTTGGATTAAACTCTAACAACCAAATGAACAAATCCACAAGGGCCGTGACGAGGATTCGAACCTGCGTCCGGGAGCATCCCAGACACTGCCTTAATCGACTGAGCTGCGACAGGGTTAAAAGGGTTGAAACCGATACTATTATCGGTTTTATTATTGTTTATACACTATTATCCTCGTCACGGCCCTTGTGGATTTGTTCATTTGATGCATCACGTTAGTGTGATCTCTGTGTGTAACAACCATTTGTTCGACCATTCCTGCAGCTTGTCCAGGTCTTCTTGAAGCCTCAAGCTGTCCACCTCTGTCTTAATCCGTCTCATAATTTTGGCGTCGTCAGCCAACATTGAGAGGAATGAGTCTATACCCTCCGGGAGATCATTTACATATATCAGAAACAAGATAGGACCGAGTACAGAGTCCTGTGGGTCTCCACTGGAGACGTCACGCCAATCTGGGGTCTCACCCCTCACTGTAACTCTCTGCTTCCTATTGCTTAGGAACTCCCTTATCCACTGGAGCACCTTGCCAGTCACTCCTACCTGTCTCTCCACCTTATGCTCCAGTCTCTTATGGGGTACTGTGTCAAAGGCTTTCAGACAGTCCAAGAAAATGCAGTCTGCCCAGCCCTCTCTTTCTTGTCTAGTCTTCTGCCTCCTCTGTCCTTAACTGACTGTGTGAGTGTGTATATTTGTATTTCTATTTGTGCCTGAAGAATCGAGCATTAACCCTTGCATCCCGATTTTAGAACCGAGCTATTTTTATTCTATTATGCCTATTACAAATATTTCTCGAACACATCCTCACTTGCACACACACATCCCCAGGAAGCAGAGAGAGAGAGAGAGAAAGAGAGACAGACAGACAGAGACAGAGGCAGAGACAGAGAGAAAGACAGAGAGACAGACAGACACATACACACACACACCTGTTGATTGACGGTTGAGAGGCGGGACCAAAGAGACAGAGCTCAAACCCCGCAAACACAACTAGGTGAGTACACACACACACACACACACACACACACACACACACACACACACACACACACACACACACACACACACACACACACACACACACACACAGGAGGCCAAACACAGGATACAGAATAGGAGATGAGGTACTTAATGAAACGAACAGAGAGAAAGATCTAGGAGTTGATATCACACCAAACCTGTCTCCTGAAGCCCACATAAAAAGAATAACGTCTGTGGCATATGCGAGGCTGGCTAACATCAGAACAGCGTTCAGGAACCTGTGTAAGGAATCATTCAGAATCTTGTACACCACATATGTAAGACCAATCCTGGAGTATGCGGCCCCAGCATGGAGCCCGTACCTTGTCAAGCACAAGACGAAGCTGGAAAAAGTCCAAAGGTATGCCACTAGACTAGTCCCAGAACTAAGAGGCATGAGTTACGAGGAAAGGCTGCGGGAAATGCACCTTACGACACTGGAAGACAGAAGAGTAAGGGGAGACATGATCACAACCTACAAAATCCTCAGAGGAATCGACCGGGTAAACAAGGATAAACTATTCAACACTGGTGGGACGCGAACAAGGGGACACAGGTGGAAACTGAGTACCCACATGAGCCACAGAGACGTTAGAAGGAACTTTTTCAGTGTCAGAGTAGTTAACGGATGGAATGCATTAGGCAGTGATGTGGTGGAGGCTGACTCCATACACAGTTTTAAATGTAGATATGATAGAGCCCAGTAGGCTCAGGAATCTGTACACCAGTTGATTGACAGTTGAGAGGCGGGACCAAAGAGCCAAAGCTCAACCCCCGCAAGCACAAATAGGTGAGTACACACACACACACACACACACACAGGGGGGGCCTCGTAGCCTGGTGGATAGCGCGCAGGACTCGTAATTCTGTGGCGCGGGTTCGATTCCCGCACGAGGCAGAAACAAATGGGCAAAGTTTCTTTCACCCTAAGTGCCCCTGTTACCTAGCAGTAAATAGGTACCTGGGAGTTAGTCAGCTGTCACGAGCTGCTTCCTGGTGTGTGTGTGTGTGTGTAGTGTGGAAAAAAAAAAAAAAAAAAAAAGTAGTTAGTAAACAGTTGATTGACAGTTGAGAGGCGGGCCGAAAGAGCAAAGCTCAACCCCCGCAAAAACACAACTAGTAAACACACACACACACACACACACACACACACACACACACACACACACACACACACACACACACACACACACACACACACCCACACACACACACACACACAGGGTCCCCCCCCCCCCCCCCACACACACACACACACACACACACACACACACACACACACACACACACACACACACACACACACTCACACACACACACCCCCACACACAGGGTCCCCCACACGTCTCAAGACCAAACAATGGCTCCCAAGGGATGACCCAAGACGTCAACACCCAATATACCAAGACACAAAAAACATTATGCGTGTGTGTGTGAGCTTCGAGGAGAGACTGGGAGGGCGGACCAGAGACGCCGTGGACGCCCATGGGTCCATCTTAAGAAGACACAAAACAGTACACAGCACTCCCTGGTCGTCGACACACCTGGTCGACACACCTGGTCGACACGCCCCCCCCCCCCTCGCCCTACTTCCGTCTGGAAGGGTACAACCTGAGCATCTTCTGATAGAATCTTACCGACTCATTACTTGGAAAAATGGTAAGTTTTAATAGCGTTGAATGGAAGAGATTGAGAGCATTCGAAAAGTTCCTGGGTGATCTGCCCCCTTTGTATGTCTCTTATATTTGTACGCGAGGCATATACGTGCTTACAAACTTTTAGGAGGCGCGGAGCTAACGTCGTCCCTGCAAGCATATTTACGGAAATACATATAGGTTAATACACAGACAGACAGACACAGACACACACATCCACACACACCAACACACATCCACACCCACACACACACACACACACACCCACACCCACACACACACACACACACACAAACAAACACACTCAGGCGGACGCGCACACACACCCACACACACACACACACACACACACACACACACACACACACACACACACACACACACACACACACACACACAAACAAACACACTCAGGCGGACGCGCACACACATCCACACACACACACACACACACACACACACACACACACACACACACACACACACACAAACAAACACACTCAGGCGGACGCGCACACACACACACACACACACACACACACACACACACACACACACACACACACACACACACACACACACACACACACACACAAACAAACACACTCAGGCGGACGCGCACACACACCCACACACACACACACACACACACACACACACACACAGTAGTTCTAGCAAGTTCTATATATATATTATGAGGAGGATTGAAACAGAGGATGATAGTAGGAGGCTACAAGATGACCTGGATAGACTGAGTGAATGGTCCAACAAATGGCTGTTGAAGTTCAACCCGAGTAAATGCAAAGTAATGAAACTAGGCAGTGGAAACAGGAGGCCAGGCACAGGATACAGAATAGGAGATGAAGTACTTAATGAAACAGACAGAGAGAAAGATCTAGGAGTTGATATCACACCAAACCTGTCTCCTGAAGCCCATATAAAGAGAATAACGTCTGCGGCATATGCGAGGCTGGCTAACATCAGAACAGCCTTCAGGAACCTGTGTAAGGAATCATTCAGAATCTTACTAAGAGGCATGAGCTACCAGGAAAGGCTGCGGGAAATGCACCTTACGACACTGGAAGACAGAAGAGTAAGGGGGGACATGATCACAACCTACAAAATCCTCAGGGGAATCGACCGGGTAAACAAGGATGAACTTTTCAACACTGGTGGGACGCGAACAAGGGGACACAGGTGGAAGCTGAGTACCCAAATGAGCCACAGAGACGTTAGAAAGAACTTTTTCAGTGTCAGAGTAGTTAGCAAATGGAATGCATTAGGAAGTGATGTGGTGGAGGCTGACTCCATTCACAGTTTCAAATGTAGATATGATAGAGCCCAATAGGCTCAGGAATCTGTACACCAGTTGATTGACGGTTGAGAGGCGGGACCAAAGAGCCAGAGCTCAACCCCCGCAAGCACAATTAGGTGAGTACAATTAGGTGAGTACACACACACACACACACACACACACACACACACACACACACACACACTCAGGCGGACGCGCGCACACACACACACACACACACACACACACACACACACACACACACACACACACACACACACACACACACACACACACACACACACACTCAGGCGGACGCGCACACACACCCACACACTCAGGGTACTCACAACAGCTGGAGGGACGTGAGGCCGCCGAAGACTCCCGCCGCAAGTTCAGTGATCTTGTTCCCGTACAACACCCTGTGGAGGGAGAGAACACTCGGTGAGTAACTCGTGTCCCCAGGTGTGGCCCCACACCTGGGGAGTACCCCGGCCCCAGGTGTGGCCACACCAGGTGTGTACCCCTGTGAGTTATGGCAAATATAATGTCCTAACAACAATAATAATGATACGTTAAGGTGAGAATACTCACTGCTGTTTTTCTACTATGGGAAGATTCGATTGTGTTTTGTACCCTGTATTATGTTTCAGATCCTCATTTTTGCCGTAACTGAGTACCTGAAATGTATCATTGTTAAACTTCATGTTATTTTCTGCTGCCCAATCGAAAACTTTGTTGACATCTGCTTGTAATTTTTCAATGTCTTCAGCAGAGGTAATTTTCATGCTGATTTTTGTGTCATCTGCGAAGGATGACACAAAACTGTGATGTGTATTTTTGTCTATATCTGATATGAGAATAAGGAACAGCAGTGGTGGAAGGACTGTACCTTGAGGTACAGAGCTTTTAACTGCGCTTGGACTCGATTTTATTTGATTGACTGCTACTCTTTGTGTTCTGTTCGACAGGAAATTGAGTATCTAGCGTCCTACTTTTCCAGTTATTCCCATTGACCTCATTTTGTGTGCTATCACCCCATAGTCACATTTGTCGAACGCCTTTGCAAAGTCTGTGTATACAACATCTGTGTATACAACATCTGCATTTTGCTTTTCTTCTAGAGCTTCTGTGATTTTGTCATAGTGGTTGAGTAATTGTGACTGACAGAATCTTCCCGCTCTAAATCCATGTTGTCCTGGGTTGTGCAACTCATTGTTTCCATAAAACTAGAAATTTGATTCCTAATCACTCTTTCAAACACTTTTATTATGTGTGATGTTAGTGCAAGTGGCCTATAATTTTTTGCCAAGGCTTTACTCCCCCCCCCCTTGTACAACGGAGCTATATCTGCAGGTTTAAGTGCTGCTGGTATCTCCCCTGTATCCAGGCTCTTTCTCCATATTACGCTGAGTGCTCGCGCTATTGGTACTTTATATTTCTCTTGAATATTGACTTCCATGAGTCAGGCCCAGGAGCTGAGTGCATAGGCATATTGTCAATTTATCTTTCAAAGTCTTCCGAGTTTGTGGTAATATCCGTTATATTATCTGCAGCTTGAATGTCATTCATAAAGAAGCTGTCTGGGTCATCAACTTTCATGTTGTTTATTGGTGTGCTAAACATAGCCTCATACTGGCTTCTGTGAATTTCACTAATCTCTTTGTTGTCCTCTGTGTACGTACCTTCAGTTGTAATTAACGGTCCAATACTGGTCGAGGTTTTGGATTTGGATTTTGCGTTTGTGAAAAAAATATTTTGCATGTTTCTTTATCTCTTGTATAACTTTCTGTTCCAATTCTGTTTCCTCAGACTCGTATGATCGCTTCAACGTTTGTTCTATTTCTTCCAGCTCCCTGATTATATTTATTTTCCTTGCTTGTGATAGTTGTGTCTGCCGAAGCATTTCCGTGATTTTTTTCCTTCTGTACAGTGGTCTGCGTTCTGTTTCTAGAGTGGTCCTCTTTCTGCCCCTCCTCACAGGCACGTGCTTCAAGCAGACCTTGTAAGCTTCAGCTGTCAGTTGATCTATTCCCTGTGTGGGAGTTTTGTCGCTTAAGACCGTCTCCCATTGAATGGTTGCAAGGTCTACATTTATCTTTTCCCAGTCGATCCTCTTATTGTTGAAATTGAATTGATTGAATGCCCCTTCTCGCTTGTTACAAGAGTTGTTACATTCTTGTACAGCCACTAGTACGCGTAGCGTTTCAGGCAGGTCCCTGGAATACGATCCCCGCCGCGAAGAATCGTTGTTACAACCAAGTACACATTTTACTGTTGCGTTAAACAGAGGCTACAGTTAAGGATTAGTGCCCAGTAAATCCTCCCCGGCCAGGATACGAACCCAGGACAAAGCGCTCGCGGAACGCCAGGCGAGTGTCTTACCACTACACCACGGAGACTGCAAGACTGTTGGGTCTGCTTGACCTACTATCATGTAGGTCCAAGTTCTTCTACCAAGGACTTGTCTTGGAGGGACTTGGGTCATCCACTACTGTGGTTTAGTCATCTTAATGGTGACCAAACCACAACTCCAGAAGATGAAGGCACGACCACGTTTCGGTTCGTCCTGGACCATTATATCAAGTTGTGTGACAATGGTCCAGGATGGACCGAAACGTCGTCTTCTTCTCCGTCTTCTGGCGTGTATGGTTTGGTCCACCATTTCTTCGGCCATGTTATTGCGACTAATAGTCATAGTGGTTGAGTAACTGTGACAGACAGGATCTTCCCGCTCTAAATCCACGTTGTCCTGGGTTGTGTAATTCATTATCTTCCATAAAACTAGAAATTTGATTCGTAATCACTCTTTCAATTTTTTTTTTATTGTGTGATGTTAGTGCAACTGGTCTATAATTTTTTGCCAAAGCTTTACTGCCCACCTTGTGCAGAGGAGCGTACCCTCTCTTAATAATTCTGTGCAAGATTTACAACAGTTGCAAGGATCAGGTAAACAAGGACGTCCCATCTCTGGGGCCTCACCCCAGTCCAAACAGGACTCAAGAAAATTCATATATATTGTGTTTAGAACCGCATGTTTAGACGAATTTGTTTGTTGAGCAATACCTGGTTGATGGGGTTCTGGGAGTTCTTCTATTCCCCAAGCCCGGCCCGAGGCCAGGCTTGACTTGTGAGAGTTTGGTCCACTAGGCTGTTGCTTGGAGCGGCCCGCAGGCCCACATACCCACCACAGCCCGGTTGGTCCGGCACTCCTTGAAGAAAACAATCTAGTTTCCTCTTGAAGATGTCCACGGTTGTTCCGGCAATATTTCATATAGTCGCTGGGAGGACGTTGAACAACCGGGGACCTCTGATGTTTATACAGTGTTCTCTGATTGTGCCTATGGCACCTCTGCTCTTCACTGCTTCTATTCTGCATTTTCTGCAAAAACACAAATAATCTCCATAGAACTTCATCGGTTTAGATTGCATTTTCAAGACTGATCCAATAAGGTAAGATTGCCGCCGGGGGCGGCTAGTTTATTGTGCACCCCATACCCATCCTGTGAGCGGTAGCGCAAAAAGCATTACAGAGGGCACAAAAGGTCAATGGTGAAATTATTCCTATTAAGAGCTAAAGTGATTAACCCAAACATGCTCGTATGTGATGCATTCCACAATGATAAGACCAAAACATACCTCTTGTAAAATGAGAGGTTAATCATAGAGCCCAATATGTTCCGGCAACAGAGTAACAGACAAGTGTGTCCTGGAGGGCTGGAATGGTGGATATATACTTACAGGGAGGCCAGGGACTTGGGCCCCTGGTAAAGTTGTACTTACAGTGAGGCCAGGGACTTGGGCCCCTGGTAAAGTTGTACTTACAGTGAGGCCAGGGACTTGGGCCCCTGGTAAAGTTGTACTTACAGTGAGGCCAGGGACTTGGGCCCCTGGTAAAGTTGTACTTACAGTGAGGCCAGGGACTTGGGCCCCTGGTAAAGTTGTACTTACAGTGAGGCCAGGGACTTGGGCCCCTGGTAAAGTTGTACTTACAGTGAGGCCAGGGACTTGGGCCCCTGGAAGGTTGTACTTACAGGGAGGCCAGGGACTTGGGCCCCTGGTAAAGTGGTACTTACAGTGAGGCCAGGGGCTTGAGGGCCCCTGGAAGGTTGTACTCACAGTGAGGCCAGGGACTTGGGCCCCTGGTAAAGTGGTACTTACAGTGAGGCCAGGGACTTGGGCCCCTGGTAAAGTGGTACTCACAGTGAGGCCAGGGACTTGGGCCCCTGGTAAAGTGGTACTTACAGTGAGGCCAGGGACTTGGGCCCCTGGTAAAGTGGTACTTACAGTGAGGCCAGGGACTTGGGCCCCTGGTAAAGTGGTACTTACAGTGAGGCCAGGGACTTGGGCCCCTGGTAAAGTGGTACTTACAGTGAGGCCAGGGACTTGGGCCCCTGGTAAAGTGGTACTTACAGTGAGGCCAGGGACTTGGGCCCCTGGTAAAGTTGTACTTACAGTGAGGCCAGGGACTTGGGCCCCTGGTAAAGTGGTACTTACAGTGAGGCCAGGGACTTGGGCCCCTGGTAAAGTAGTACTTACAGTGAGGCCAGGGACTTGGGCCCCTGGTAAAGTGGTACTTACAGTGAGGCCAGGGACTTGGGCCCCTGGTAAAGTGGTACTTACAGTGAGGCCAGGGACTTGGGCCCCTGGTAAAGTGGTACTTACAGTGAGGCCAGGGACTTGGGCCCCTGGTAAAGTGGTACTTACAGTGAGGCCAGGGACTTGGGCCCCTGGTAAAGTGGTACTTACAGTGAGGCCAGGGACTTGAGCCCCTGGAAGGCGTCTCCAGCGATGTTGGTAATCTCATTATTGCTCAGGTCTCTGAAACGTAAGAAATACAACCTATTATTATCACCACTACACTCTCTTATTACAACCATCTTCATATACAGTTACAACCATCTCCATTTAACCCTCACTTTCCTTGCGGATACCTCGCGGATACCTCACGGATACCTCGCGGATACCTCACGGATACCTCGCGGATACCTCGCGGATACCTCACTGTTACCATACGGTGATTCCGAGGATCAATGTCCTCGCTAAAAACAGGCCTCCTGATCGGTGGTCTGATCAACCAGGCTGTTGGACGCGGCTGCTCGCAGCCTGACAATATCAATGAACCACAGCCTGGTTGATCAGATATCCTTTAGAGGGTGTTTACAAACTTCTCTTTCTGAACGCTGTGAGAGCTACTCTGCACATCCTGCCATGCCTCCTGGGGCTCATATGTGCAGGTTTCGGACCAGCCCCTCCTAATATTTACACACATACACACATACACACATACATACATACATACATACATACATACATACATACATACATACATACATACATACATACATACATACACACATTTAAAAATGCTTCATTGGGGTTGACTGTACTTTGGTCTAGCTAAACTTGAAGACGAATCATCTCTGCCCCATTACATGTCGGGTCCCTTGAGTGCACTCAAGCCCCAGACGTGTAAATATTGACACACTTAGCCCTTCAACCTGAGAGGGACCAAGCCAAGTGTACTCCACAATTCTGAAAGAATAACTGTTTAATCAGTGTGATATTTTCGATATCTTCGTATCGTGAAAACTGGAGAAATCGCTGGAGATATTGAGGGTATTTTAACACCTCATGGTGGTCCCAGGTGGGTGGTCCCAGGTGGGTGGTCCCAAGTGGGTGGTCCCAGGTGGGTGGTTCCTGGTGGCTGGTCCCAGGTGGGTGGTTCCTGATGGGTGGTCCCAAGTGGGTGGTTCCAAGTGGGTGGTTCCAGGTGGCTGGTCCCAGGTGGGTGGTCCCAGGTGGGTGGTTCCAGGTGGCTGGTCCCAGGTGGCTGGTCCCAGGTGGGTGGTCCCAAGTGGGTGGTCCCAGGTGGCTGGTCCCAGGTGGGTGGTTCCAGGTGGCTGGTCCCAGGTGGGTGGTCCCAAGTGGGTGGTCCCAAGTGGGTGGTTCCAGGTGGGTGGTTCCTGGTGGCTGGTCCCAAGTGGGTGGTCCCAAGTGGGTGGTCCCAGGTGGGTGGTCCCAGGTGGATGGTCCCAGGTGGGTGGTCCCAGGTGGATGGTCCCAAGTGGGTGGTCCCAAGTGGGTGGTCCCAGGTGGGTGGTCCCAGGTGGGTGGTCCCAGGTGGATGGTCCCAGGTGGGTGGTCCCAGGTGGATGGTCCCAAGTGGGTGGTCCCAAGTGGGTGGTCCCAGGTGGGTGGTCCCAGGTGGGTGGTCCCAGGTGGATGGTCCCAGGTGGGTGGTCCCAGGTGGATGGTCCCAAGTGGGTGGTCCCAAGTGGGTGGTTCCAGGTGGGTGGTTCCTAGTGGCTGGTCCCAGGTGGCTGGTCCCAGGTAGCTGGTCCCAGGTGGCTGGTCCCAGGTGGCTGGTCCCAAGTGGGTGGTTCCAGGTGGCTGGTCCCAAGTGGGTGGTTCCAGGTGGGTGGTTCCTGGTGGCTGGTCCCAAGTGGGTGGTTCCAGGTGGGTGGTCCTAGGTGGGTGGTCCCAGGTGGGTGGTTCCAGGTGGGTGGTCCCAAGTGGGTGGTCCCAGGTGGGTGGTCCCAGGTGGGTGGTCCCAAGTGGGTGGTTCCAGGTGGGTGGTCCCAGGTGGCTGGTCCCAGGTGGGTATATAGTATATAGTGTTATAACCTACTCAAATCCCGTAAGTACAGAGAATTGGATCACCACTACAATTTTGTCCCCATTGCTTCTGAGACACTCGGCGCCTGGGGTAAGAGTACCATTTTTTTTTTTAAAGAACTGGGTTCTAGGCTATTTGAAACAACAAGAGACCCTAGAGCTGCCAGCTTCCTTTTCCAGCGCCTCAGCGTGGCGATACAGAGGGGAAATGCTCACTGCATTCAGGGTTCCTGCCCGCCATCTGAGGAGCTGGAGGAACTCGAGTTTGAGAGCGTCCTAAGAGGTGATCTTTTTGAGGTTATTTCGGGGCTTAGCGCCCCCGCGGCCCGGTCCTCGAACAGGCCTCCTTTGTGTTACACACCCCCAGAAAGCAGCTCGTAGCAGCTGTCTAACTCCCAGGTACCTAATTTACTGTTCGGGGAACAGGTGCATTACGGCGAAAGAAACTCTACCCATGTGTTTCCGCCTCCACCGGGGATCGAACCCGGAACCTCAAGACTAGGAATCCCAAGTGCCGTCAACTTAGCTGTCAGGCCCCTAGAAAAGGGGAGAGAAGGGAGGGGGAGAGAAGGGAGGGGAGAGAGGGAAGGAGGGAAGGGAAGGAGAGGGAGAAAAGGGCCTGAGGGGGGGGGGAGGGGGCGTATCCTAGAGAACATAGTGTTTCCCCTACACCTGTCAACAGGTGTAGGGTGTGTGTGGAGAGTTCGAGCCCCGTCTAACAGCGTGGTTGATCAGTCCAGCAACCAGGAGGCCTGGTCGACGACCGGGCCGCGGGGACACTAAGCCCCGGAAGCACCTCAAGGTAGCCTCAAGGTAGGTAGCCCCGTAGAGCAGAGTCTGGCAGAGTCTGGGTTGTGGACTTGTGGAATCAATTACCGCGTAATTACCGCGTAACATAATAGCAGCAGGAGCCCCTTGATTGTTTCAAGCGTAGGTTAGACACATAGATGGATGAGTCTAGGTGGATATAAATAAGAGCTGCCATACGTATGGGGCCTTTATAAGCCTTCTGCTGTTCCCTTGATGCTTAGGTTCTTATGTTCTTCACGCTGTTCTTCAAACAATTCTGTTCAAAAGAATAATTTACGATGAATTTAGTGAGAGTGCACTTAGGCCTCCACAACACACACACACACACACACACACACACACACACACACACACACACACACAATTACCTAATTGGTTGCACAATTACACAATTAGGTGAGTACACACACACACACACACACACACACACACACACACACACACACACACACACACACACACACACACACACACACACACACACACACACACACACGTCTATAAACCACACTGTTGGTTTATAGACTCATTCCTCTCAATGTTTGCTGACGACGCCAAAATTATGAGAAGGATTAAGACAGAGGAGGACAGCTTGAGGCTTCAAGAAGACCTGGACAAGCTGCAGGAATGGTCGAACAAATGGCTGTTAGAGTTTAATCCAAGCAAATGTAATGTAATGAAGATAGGGGTAGGAAGCAGGAGACCAGATACAAGGTATCACTTGGGAGATGAAATACTTCAAGAGTCCGAGAGAGAGAAAGACCTGGGGGTTGATATCACGCCAGACCTGTCCCCTGATGATCATATCAAGAGGATAACAGCAGCAGCATATGCCAGGTTGGCCAACATAAGAACGGCCTTTAGAAACTTGTGTAAGGAATCTTTCAGAACATTATATACCACATATGTCAGACCAATCCTGGAGTATGCGGCACCAGCATGGAGTCCATATCTAGTCAAGGATAAGACTAAACTGGAAAAGGTTCAAAGGTTTGCCACCAGACTAGTACCCGAGCTGAGAGGTATGAGCTACGAGGAGAGACTACGGGAATTAAACCTCACTTCGTTGGAAGACAGAAGAGTTAGGGGGGACATGATCACCACATTCAAGATCCTCAAGGGAATTGACAGGGTTGATAAAGACAGGCTGTTTAACACAAGGGGCACACGCACTAGGGGACACAGGTGGAAACTGAGTGCCCAAATGAGCCACAGAGATATTAGAAAGAACTTTTTTAGTGTCAGAGTGGTTGACAAATGGAATGCATTAGGAAGTGATGTGGTGGAGGCTGACTCCATACACAGTTTCAAGTGTAGATATGATAGAGCCCAATTGGCTCAGGAACCTGTACACCTGTTGATTGACAGTTGAGAGGCGGGACCAAAGAGCCAGAGCTCAACCCCCGGAAGCACAACTAGGTGAGTACAACTAGGTGAGCACACACACACACACACACACACACACACACACACACACACACACACACACACACACACACACACACACACGATCTAACAGAGGAGGTAAGCTTAAGAAACAACAAAACTAGAAAAGGTCCAAATATATACAACAAGGCCGGTTCCCGAGCTAAGGGGACTGAGCTATAAAGACTGACAGAAGCACCCCTCACTGTGCTTAACCCGAACAAATTCGAGTTAAACTTCAAGAATACCTGGACAAACTGAAGGAATGGTCCAACAAATGGTCGTTAGAGTTGAACCCGAACAAATGTAATGTAATGAAGATAGGTGTAGGGAGCAGGAGGCCAGATACAAGGTATCATGTAGGAGATAAAAATTCTTCGAAAATCCGAGAAAGGAAGGAAGATGGTAGACATAATAACGACATACGACATACTAAGAGAGATTGACAAGATATGTAAAGCAATGTTCATCTTAAGAAACAGAAGAACGCGAATCAGGAACAGGGGACGAGTCACATGGATGCCAGAATGAACTTGTTCACTCCCAGAGTCGTAAACAGACTAGTTGAAGAAGATGATGTTGAAGCCATTTTGATACACAACTCTATACGTAAATATGCTTAGAAAAATCGAGTGAAAAAACCGTCACTACACTGAACCAATGATGGTCGAAAGGCGGGGCTTGGGAGCAGTTGCTCAACCATGCAAGCTCAACTAGATGAGACCCATTAGGTTAGCACACACAACAACCTACAGGAGTAGAAGGCCAAGATACAAGATATGGAAGTCGAAAGCCTTCAAGAATCAGGAGGAGAGGAAGATCTGAGGGTTGATATCCCACCAGACCTGTCCCCTGAAGCTCATATCAAGAAGATAACATCAGCGGCGTTAGGCTAAGTTGGCCAACATAACAACTGTCTTTAGAAACTTGTCTGTAAGGAACCATTTGGAAACTTGTGTGTAAAGAACCATTCAGAACCTTGTATACCACATATGTCAGACCAATCTTAGAAAATGCAGCTCCGGCGTGGAGTACGTATCTAGTCAAGCGTAAGACTAGATTTTAAACGGTTCAAAGGTCTGCCATACCCGGGCTGAGGGGTATGAGCTACGCGGAGAGACTACGGGAACTGAACTTCACGTCCTTAAAGGAGAGAAGAGTTAGGTGAGACATGATCACCATTATTACAAATTATTTTAGTGTAGCAAAATAATAATTGTAATTATGTAATTAAATTATGTAATTGTAATTAAAATATTGTAATTATGTTAGAAGAGAGAGAGAGAGAGAGAGAGAGAGAGAGAGAGAGAGAGTGTGTGTGTGTGTGTGTGTGTTTGTTACACTCCGTCTTACACACCAACCATTATTGATCTCTGCGTCTCAAGTGTCGAGGATATGACGCTGTTGACCACTTAATATATTCTCCGATCAAAAATGCAAGAGTACAAACAGTCCAGTATTGACCAAGACGCATATGGCCAGGGGCGCCCCTCCCTCTCCCTGGCCAGGGGCGCCCCTCCCTCTCCCTGGCCAGGGGAGCCCCTCTCCCTCCCTGGCCAGGGGCGCCCCTCTCTCTCTCTCCCTGGCCAGGGGCGCCCCTCCATCTCCCTGGCCAGGGGAGCCCCTCTCCCTCCCTGGCCAGGGGCGCCCCTCTCTCTCTCTCCCTGGCCAGGGGAACCCCTCTCCCTCCCTGGCCAGGGGCGCCCCTCTCTCTCTCTCCCTGGCCAGGGGCGCCCCTCTCTCTCTCTCCCTGGCCAGGGGCGCCCCTCTCCCTCCCTGGCCAGGGGCGCCCCCCCCCTGGCCAGGACCTCGTGTGAGTTAATTCCCCCCTCCCCCCCCCCAACACACATATAATATACGATATACAATATACAATATTCCGGGCAAAAATGGAGAGCAGAGCAAGAGTTACGGCGAGAATATTAACACCCAGCGGCTCTAATTTCGCCTGGTGAATTAGTGAGCGGGCGGGGAGTTACGGCCCCCTGGCGGTAAGTCCACGAGTGAACGGGCTCACGGAATCAATTGTCCAGCTGGTCGTAAGTGTGCGCTGGACTTAACGTCCTGCATGGTTTTGTCCGGGGCCACACCTGTCACCACTTCTCTAATTCAGGCACTATAACATGTATGTATATGTATATGTATATATATATATATATATATATATATATATATATATATATATATATATATATATATATATATATATACATATATATATATATATATATATATATATATATATATATATATATACACACGACTACTCTTGCGCCTTTTACACCTATTCTCTCACCCGTGTTCATCTACTCGGTGGAGCACTGTAGCGCACTGTGATACCTGGTTGATACCTGGTTGATGGGGTTCTGGGAGTTCTTCTACTCCCCAAGCCCGGCCCGAGGCCAGGCTTGACTTGTGAGAGTTTGGTCCACCAGGCTGTTGCTTGGAGCGGCCCGCAGGCCCACATACCCACCACAGCCCGGCTGATCCAGAACTTCTCTTAGAAAACCGTCCAGTTTTCTCTTGAAGATGTCCACGGTTGTTCCGGCAATATTTCTTATGCTCGCTGGTAGGACGTTGAACAACCGCGTTCCTCTGATGTTTATACAGTGTTCTCTGATTGTGCCTATGGCACCTCTGCTCTTCACTGCTTCTATTCTGCATTTTCTTCCATATCGTTCACTCCAGTATGTTGTTTTTTACTGTGTAGATTTGGGTCCTGGCCCTCCAGTATCTTCCAGATGTATATTATTTGGTATCTCTCTCGTCTCCTTTTTCTAGTGAGTACATTTGGAGGGCTTTGAGGCGATCCCAATAATTTAGGTGCTTTATCTCGTCTATGCGTGCCGTATATGTTCTCTATATTCCTTCTATTTCAGCAATCTCTCCTGCTCTGAAGGGGGAAGTGAGTACTGAGCAGTACTCAAGACGGGACAACACAAGTGACTTGAAGAGTACAACCATTGTGATGGGATCTCTGGACTTGAAGGTTCTCGTAATCCATCCGATAATTTTTATGGCTGACGCGATATTTGCTTGTTTATGCTCCCTAAACGTTAGGTCGTCAGACATTATTATTCCCAAATCCTTGACATGCTGTTTTTCTACTATAGGCAAATTCGATTGTGTTTTGTACCCTGTATTATGTTTCAGATCCTCATTTTTGCCGTACCTGAGTACCTGGAATTTATCACTGTTAAACATCATGTTATTTTCTGCTACCCAATCGGAAATTTTGTTGATATCTGCTTGTAATTTTTCAATGCCTTCAGCAGAGGTAATTTTCATGCTGATTTTTGTGTCATCTGCAAAGGATGACACGAAGCTGTGGCTTGTATTTTTGTCTATATCTGATATGAGAATAAGGAACAGCAGTGGTGCAAGGACTGTACCTTGAGGTACAGAGCTTTTAACTGCGCTTGGACTCGATTTTATTTGATTGACCGTTACTCTTTGTGTTCTGTTCGACAGGAAATTGAGTATCCAGCGTCCTACTTTACCAGTTTTTCCCATTAACCTCATTTTGTGTGCTATCACTCCATGGTCACATTTGTTGAATGCCTTTGCAAAGCCTGTGTATACAACATCTGCATTTTGCTTTACTTCTCTCTCTCTCTCTCTCTCTCTCTCTCTCTCTCTCTCTCTCTCTCTCTCTCTCTCTCTCTCTCTCTCTCTCCCTCCCTCCCTCCCCCCTCCCCCCTCACCACCACAACCATTACAACTCTCACCACAACCCCCACCACAACCATCACCACCACAACCCACACCTCAGCCACCACAACCACCACAACCCCCACCACCACCACCACCCCCCACCACCCCCACCACCACAACCCCCACCACCACCACCCCCCACCACCCCCACCACCACAACCCCCACCACCACCACAACCACCCTTCACTCTGAATCCTTCTATCCTCGTCAGACCCAAACATCCAACTTTAAGTTGCTTCAATTTAGTGAGCGTTCTTCAGACGCTAACATAAACACACACAAACTTGAGATATTTGCTACAACTTAAGTTACGTCTTACGAAGTTATTTTAGTTTGAGATATGAGGATTAAGTGCTCGTTGTTGCCCCCAGATGGCGCTGATAACAATGCACGAGGGTAGGCATTGTTTAACGAGCTCCGTCCAGCCCATTGGTGTCCACGCCTCGTTACCAAGGCAGGGGTACTGGGCATGTCTGCCCCCTGCCCACCGGGCATGACCCTGAATAGCATTTAGGCACGTAGCACTTCTACATGACCCAAAGTCAAGCCTGGCCTCGGGCCGGGCTTGGGGGAGCAGAAGAACTCCCAGAACCTCATCAAGCAGAAACACTGTGAAGGGTTATGTCCCTTATGTGTAGTGGAAGCGTGTTGAACAGTCTCGGGCCTCTGATGTTGATAGAGTTCTGCATATCCTGCCATGCCTCTTGGTCTCATGTGGTGTTATTTATGTATGCAGGTTCTGACCAGCCCTTCTATTATTTTCCATGTGTAAATTATTATGTATCTCTCCCGCCTGCGCTCAAGAGAATAAAGATGTGCCTGAGGCACAAATAAAAAGGATATCGACAGTAGCGTACTCTACACTGGCAAAACTTAGAACATCATTCAGAAACCTAAGTAAGATGGCTTTTAGGGCGCTTTACACTACCTGCGTAAGACCAGTCTTAGAGTATGCCGCGCCATCATGGAGTCCCCACCTGAAGAAACACATAAGGAAACTGGAAAAGGTTTAGAAGTTTGCGACGAGGCTCGTCTCAGCGTTACGAGGGATGGGGTATGAAGAGTCATTACTGTAAACAACCGATGGCTTGAAAGGTGGGTTCCAAGAGTCAGTGCTCGATCCTGCATGTTGTTGTTTAAGATTCAGCTACTGGGAACTAAAAGTTCCAAGTAGCACGGGATATGGTGAGCCCGTGATGGACTTACCTGACACAGGAGCGGGACTGTAAACTGTCGATCCTGCAGACACAAATAGGTGAGTACACGCACAACAGTCTGGGACGAGGAAGACAGCAATAGGAACTCTTGAACAAAGGAGACAAAGCCAAGTTGATACACTCAAACGTCGGCCTCGAGGACTACACAACGACCACACGAGAGAGAGAGAGAGAGAGAGAGAGAGAGAGAGAGAGAGAGAGAGAGAGAGAGAGAGAGAGAGAGAGAGAGAGAGAGAGAGAGAGAGAGAGACAGACAGAGAGACAGAGAGAGAGAGACAGACAGATAGAGAGAGAGAGACAGACAGACAGATAGAGAGAGAGAGAGAGAGAGAGAGAGAGAGAGAGAGAGAGAGAGAGAGAGAGAGAGAGAGAGAGAGAGAGAGAGAGAGAGAGAGAGAGAGAGAGACAGAGAGAGACAGACAGACAGATAGAGAGAGAGAGAGAGAGACAGAGAGAGTGTAAGACAGCACCACCAATGGTCTTGTCAGATAACAGAGGTGCCACCAACGCTCTTGTAAGATAACAGAGGTGCCACCAATGCTCCTGTAAGATAACAGAGGTGCCACCAACGCTCCTATAAGATAACAGAGGTGCAGGGATACTCACACGCGTCTCAGCTTCCTGAAGGGCGCGAAGGCTCGACTGGGCACCTCTGTGATCTGATTCTGTTCCAGCCGCCTGTTGTGGGGGGGAGACGACGGTCAGTGGTGGTGGTGGTGGTGGTGAGGGGTGGTTGTGGTGGTGAGGGGGGTGGTGGTGGTGGTGGTGGTTGTGGTGGTGAGGGGGGTGGTGGTGGTGGTGGTGGTTGTGGTGGTGAGGGGGGTGGTGGTGGTGGTGGTGGTTGTGGTGGTGAGGGGGGTGGTGGTGAGGGGGGGTGGTGGTGGTTGTGGTGGTGGTGGTGGTGAGGGGGGTGGTGGTGGTGGTGAGGGTGGTGGTGGTGGTGGTGAGTGGGGTGGTGGTGGTGGTGGTAAGGGGGTGGTGGTGGTGAGGGGGTGGTGGTGGTGAGGGGTGGTGGTGGTGAGGGGGTGGTGGTGGTGGTGATGGTGAGGGGGTGGTGGTGGTGATGGTGAGGGGGTGGTGGTGGTGAGGGGGGGGGTGGTGGTGAGGGGGTGGTGGTGGTGGTGGTGAGGGGGTGGTGGTGGTGAGGGGGGGTGGTGGTGAGGGGGTGGTGGTGGTGAGGAGGGGGGTGGTGGTGAGGGGGGGTTGGTGGTGAGGGGGTGGTGGTGGTGAGGGGGGTGGTGGTGGTGGTGAGGGGGTGGTGGTGGTGGTGAGGGGGTGGTGGTGGTGAGAGGGGGCGTGGTGGTAGTGAGGGAGGTGGTGGTGGTGAGGGAGGTGGTGGTTGTGGTGATGGTGAGGTCGGGATGGTGGTGGTGAGGGGGGTGGTGGTGGTGAGGGTGGTGGTGGTGGTGGTGAGGGGGTGGTAGTGGTGGTGATGGTCAGGGGGTGGTGGTGATGGTGAGGGGGTGGTGGTGGTGGTGAGGGGGTGGTGGTGGTAAGGGGATGGTGGTGGTGGTGAGTGGGGGGGTGGTGGTGGTGGTGAGGGGGGTGGTGGTGGTGGTGAGGGGGGTGGTGGTGGTGGTGAGGGGGTGGTGGTAATGGTGGCGAGGGGGTGGTGGTGATGAGGGTGATGAGGGTGGTGAGGGTGGTGGTGGTGAGGGTGGTGAGGGTGGTGGTGGTGGTGGTGGTGGTGGTGAGGGTGGTGGTGGTGAGGGTGGTGAGGGAGGTGGTGGTGGTGGTGAGGGGGGTAGTGGTGGTAATGGTGAGGGGGTGGTGGTGAGGGGGTGGTGGTGGTGAGGGGGTGGTGGTGGTGAGGGGGTGGTGGTGGTGGTAATTGTAGTGAGGGGGTGGTGGTGAGGGGGGTGGTGAGGGGGGTGGTGAGGGTGGTGGTGGTGGTGAGGGAGGTTGTGAGGGGGGTGGTGGTTGTGAGGGGGGTGGTGGTGGTGGAAGTAGGGGGGATGTGGTTGGTAGCATACATATAATATATATATATTTTGATGGTGGAACAATACAGTATAATTGTAAATAATATATAGTGATGGATGGTGACATTATGGTGAACAATATATATGGTGATGGATGGTGATTACAATGAACAATATAATTATGTATGGTGACTACTATAGTGAACAATATAGTGATGAATGGTGACAATATGGTGAACAATATATATGGTGATTACAATGAACAATATAATTATGTATGGTGACTACACGGGGTGAACAATATGGTGATGGATGGTGACTACAGGTCTGGTGAGGAGAGCTTACAGTGAAGAAGACGTGAGGCAGGAGCCCTGAGGCAGGGGCACCCAGAGCCGGAGCCCTACACCAAGAGTACACACACACACACACACACACACACACACACACACACACACACACACACACACACACACTAGTGTACTATCATGTGTACAACTAGTGTACAGGAATCTGTTCACCAGTTGATTGACAGTTGAGAGGCGGGACCAAAGAGCCAAAGCTCAACCCCCCCGCAAGCACAAATAGGTGAGTACTGGTGTGTGTGTGTGTGTGTGTGTGTGTGTGTGTGTGTGTGTGTGTGTGTGTGTGTGTGTGTGTGTGTGTGTGTGTGTGTGTGTGTGTACACTCCCCGGACCAATTACACACTACTAACCAGCTCCGTAAAGACTCATCAGTAAGAGTCATCAGAGATAGTGATGACCTTTGACCTCACGGCCTCTAAGGCCGTCCTCATCGCGAAAAAAAAATGTCACCTTGTTTGTTGCTGTTTAAGATTCGCTACTTGTAACAAAAAGTTCCAAGTAGCACGGGCTATGGTGAGCCCGTTGTGGACTTAAATGTCCCCAAACACATCTTCGTAACGGCCCGTCCTGTGCTGCCACAGTGTCTCTACTCCATTGTTACACCAAGATCCAATTAATTATAAGAATGGGTGCTACCTCATACCTCATTTACTACCCCTAAACTACCTACTAAAAGGGGTAGAACCCCTTTTCTCTTTTTTTTTTTATAGAAAATGAAACAGCCTACCTGATATGTTAACCAGACCCCACATTAGAAAGTGAAGGGACGACGACGTTTCGGTCCGTCCTGGACCATTCTCAAGTCGATTGTGAATGGTCCAGGATGGACCGAAACGTCGTCGTCCCTTCACTTTCTAGTGTGTGGTCTGGTCAACATATTTCAGCCACGTTATTGTGACTCCTCGGCAGCCTACCTGATATAAACTAAACAAACCTTTTGACATTTTTTCTATTTTCAAATTTTCCCATTTTCTTTAATTAAACAAAAAATGCTTTGCAACATTGCAGCAGTCACCCCTTTACATCCCCGCATCATTAGCATCTTTTAAACAAAATTTCACTGATATTCACCGTGGGAGGCGTCCGAGAACTTGCGAGAACCACGTGGTTTTCTCGTTAACCGAGCGGAAGCTCGTCAATCGAGACAAATTTTCTGTGAGTGGCTCACTCGTCACCTGAAATGTTCGAAGATGGAGCCGCTCGTAACCCGAGGTTCCTCTGAATTATGAAGTACTGAACAGTATGCTATAAGACATACAGTGAAGATACAGCTCTTCACTGAATGTTATTATTTGGGTATTCTCTTTATTTGCACATAAGAGATTCCTTACTTCTGGCTATATTTCATATGAAAAATTTAAAATTATCTATTTTGGTTCTGTTTTGTTCAAAATATCCTCTCAATCTGAGGCTAAATGTTAACTGTGCCCAATCCAAAATAAGGGTAGATATGTGATTATTTCCCCCCCCCCCCCCCCCAAAAAAAAAATACTTTTGAATACCTACAGATCTTTATTTGATAATAAAAACAAATAATTTATAATAAATAAAAAATAAATAATTTTTTTCTTAGTAAGGTTGCACGTTGAGGGTTCACGACTGTACATCTTTGAAAACAAATAACAAATTCTATATCAAATATAACCCCTTAAGTTACAAAAATATCACATTGATTTTTGTAAGAAAATGCTCAGAATCATGGAAAAAATATATGTAATATTTATTCTAATGGGTTTCTATTACTAAGCCAACCCAAGTCACAAAACTCCCATCATGAGGATGATTACAGCACTTATTTAGTAACCCTAAACAAATGGGCAGAGTTTCTTTCACCCCTGATGCTCCTTATTCACCTGGCAGTAACTAGGTACCTGGGAGTTAGATAGCTGCTACGGGCTGCTTCCTGGGGATGTGTAACATAAAGGAGGCCTGGTCGAGGACCGGGCCGCGGGGACGCTAAGCCCCGAAATCATTTCAAGATAACCTCAAGATACCCCGACCCCAACCTAGGCTCAGACTAGACTCGTCCAAGCGGCCACCGACCCAAACACAGTCTCAGGCTAGGCTCGTCCAAACGGCCACCAACCCAAACACAGTCTCAGGCTAGGCTCGTCCAAGCGGCCACCGACCCAAACACAGTCTCAGGCTAGGTTCGTCCAAGCGGCTACCGACCCCAACCCAGGCTCAGGCTAGGCTCGTCCAAGCGGCCACCGGCCCCAACACAGCCTCAGGCTAGGCTCGTCCAAGCAGCCACCGATCCCAACCCAGTCTCAGGCTAGGCTCGTCCAAGCGGCCACCGATCCCAGAGACGCAATAACTAACTGAAATATTTATTAAAATCGGATTGTTCTCAAATATAATTTGAGAACAATCGGTTGTTGTCGTTGTTTAAGATTCGCTACTTGGAACAAAAAGTTCCAAGTAGCACGGGCTATGGTGAGCCCGTAGTGGAAACGACGTTGAAGTGTTCGGTTCCGTTGACAAGTGTCCTCACCTGCAGGTCGTGGGTGAAGCATTCACAGGTGCTACAGGAGCAGGGGTCGTGAGCTAAATACTGTTCCAGAAATGAACCGAAAATATTCAGTTGTGAATTGTGTGTAAACTGTTTTTCCATTCACAAATAGAAGTTTTTTGGGGGCTTAATGAGCATTCGGCCTTTGTTTATGAGGACGATATGCGTCTTCCTGTGCTTCCTATAGCACAGCTAGTGTTGACCCCCGTGAGTGACCCCTGGGGGACCCCTGGGGGACCCCTGTGGGACCCCTGGGGGACCCCTGGGTGACCCCTGGGTGACCCCTGGGGGACCCCTGGGTGACCCCAGAGTTACAGGTGATCAACACCAACGGCGAGCCGGCAACACCTAACCTGTGCTCCTAACCTGTTGACGCTGTCGTCCACAGCCTGGGAATCCGGGAGCTTTGACTGACGCTCGACCTTACCGCTCGACCTTACACAAAACTGCTTCAGATGCGACGCTTGTCAAGTGCAGTGACTGTCTGCAACACCTGGAAGGCGACGAGGGAGGGTGGGAATGAAGTAGAGAGAGAGAGAGAGAGAAAGGAGAATAGAAGAAAGGAGAAGGGGGGAGGGGAAGACAAAGAGGTCCAGCAGGGAGCCGTGGGAAGACAGGCAGCTGAAGATGGCATCAGTCAGCCGTGAATACCCACAAATGAAGCATAAACAGGACTCGCCAGGATTACACACAGCTCTGGGAGGAGGCTGAGCAAGGCATAGAAATATCAGAAAACAGGTCAGGACGGGCGACAGATTAAGCGGGTCGGGATGGGTCAAGAGGAACTGAGTCAGGTGTGAGGAGGAGAGGCCAGGTGTGGCTGATATAGTCAGTTATGTTATGACTGTGGGGGGGGGGGAGCGTGGCCTGCCACCCACTGGAGACTAAGGGCGCCGCCACCACCCACTAGAGACTGCCCAAGTACAGAGTCCACCCCACTACCACACAGTTGTGCTGTGTGGTAGCGGGGTGGACGTACTCGTGGACGTATTATCCACGAGTATCACCAACAGCCACACAACACATTAATGACAATGCTCCGTGTTAGGGTTTCAGAGGGTGTCCACACGTGGCTGGAACACCATTCCCCAGCACCAACGTAGGCTCGGCTACCACCAATGCTCTCTACACTGGACCAAAACGTGCCAAATCCTCTGTCTAAACAGACGAATTACACTAGCTCCTCCTCGAACTTGGACCTGTTAATATACACCAGTCTACAGGTGGAGTCATAGGTGGCACAAGGTGAAGGACATCACTAACACAAGCTACCTGACCTTGAGGTGTTTTCGAGGCTTAGCGACCCCGCGGCCCGGTCCTCGACCAAGCCTCCTAGTTGCTGGACTGGTCAACCAGGCTGTTGGTTGAGATACCGACCGAGTTCGAATTCTGGGTAGGGAGGGTTATCTTGAGATCTTGAGGTTATCTTGAGATGATTTCGGGGCTTTAGTGTCCCCGAGGCCCGGTCCTCGACCAGGCCTCCACCCCCAGGAAGCAGCCCGTGACAGCTGACTAACACCCAGGTACCTATTTTTACTGCTAGGTAACAGGGGCATAGGGTGAAAGAAACTCTGCCCATTGTTTCTCGCCGGCGCCCGGGATCGACCCCGGGACCACAGGATCACAAGTCCAGCGTGATGTCCGCTCGGCCGACCGGCTCCCTAATAAGGGTTATAATAGATCCATCATTATTTACTGTCCACTCTTCAAACAGAATTGGTTGCCATGATCGTGGCACTCGAGCGCGTATATGAGTCCAAAGTTGACAGGCTAATTGTAAGTGACTCCTTGTCATCCTTGACTGCCCACAGCTCCCCAAGGCATAACTGTGACGTGCTTATCTCTGAAGCTAGACATAGATATAGTGAAATAATCAATGATGGAGTCAGAGTCTGTCTCCTGTGGATTCCTTCCCATATTGATCTCCGAATGCATGATATCTAGAGCATACGTGATGCATACCTGGAGAGGGTTCTGGGAGTTCTTCTACTCCCCGAGCCCGGCCTGAGGCCAGGCTCGACTGGTGATAACTTGGTCCAACAGGATGTTGTTTAGAGCGGCCCGCAAGCTCACATATCCACTACAGCCCGGTTGGTCCGGCACTTCTTGCAAGAACTTATGTAAGTGCCTCTTGAATACCTCCGCCATTGTTCCGGCAATATTTTTTAATGCTTGCTGGGAGGGTGTTGAACAGCTGTGGACCTCTGATCAGATATTGCTCTCTCCCACCAGCACTCTCCCCTCCCATCTCCCACCAGCACTCTCCCCTCCCATCTCCCACCAGCACTCTCCCCTCCCATCTCCCACCAGCCCCCCCCTCCCATCTCCCACCAGCCTTCTCCCCTCCCATCTCCCACCAGCCCCCTCCCTCCCATCTCCCACCAGCCTCCTCCCCTCCCATCTCCCACCAGCCTTCTCCCCTCCCATCTCCCACCAGCACTCTCCCCTCCCATCTCCCACCAGCCTTCTCCCCTCCCATCTCCCACCAGCACTCTCCCCTCCCATCTCCCACCAGCACTCTCCCCTCCCATCTCCCACCAGCCCCCCCTCCCCTCCCATCTCCCACCAGCCTCCTCCCTCCCATCTCCCACCAGCCTTCTCCCCTCCCATCTCCCACCAGCCTTCTCCCCTCCCATCTCCCACCAGCCTTCTCCCCTCCCATCTCCCACCAGCCCCCCCCTCCCATCTCCCACCAGCCTTCTCCCTCCCATCTCCCACCAGCCTTCTCCCCTCCCATCTCCCACCAGCCCCCCCCTCCCATCTCCCACCAGCCTCCTCCCTCCCATCTCCCACCAGCCTCCTCCCTCCCATCTCCCACCAGCCTCCTCCCCTCCCATCTCCCACCAGCCTTCTCCCCTCCCATCTCCCACCAGCCCCCCCCCTCCCATCTCCCACCAGCCCCCTCCCTCCCATCTCCCACCAGCCTCCTCCCCTCCCATCTCCCACCAGCCTCCTCCCTCCCATCTCCCACCAGCCTTCTCCCCTCCCATCTCCCACCAGCCTTCTCCCCTCCCATCTCCCACCAGCCTTCTCCCCTCCCATCTCCCACCAGCCTTCTCCCCTCCCATCTCCCACCAGCCTTCTCCCCTCCCATCTCCCACCAGCCTTCTCCCCTCCCATCTCCCACCAGCCCCCCCCCTCCCATCTCCCACCAGCCTTCTCCCTCCCATCTCCCACCAGCCTTCTCCCCTCCCATCTCCCACCAGCCCCCCCCCCTCCCATCTCCCACCAGCCTCCTCCCTCCCATCTCCCACCAGCACTCTCCCCTCCCATCTCCCACCAGCCTCCTCCCCTCCCATCTCCCACCAGCACTCTCCCCTCCCATCTCCCACCAGCCTTCTCCCCTCCCATCTCCCACCAGCCCCCCCCCTCCCATCTCCCACCAGCCTCCTCCCTCCCATCTCCCACCAGCCTCCTCCCCTCCCATCTCCCACCAGCCTCCTCCCCTCCCAACTCCCACCAGCCTCCTCCCCTCCCATCTCCCACCAGCCCCCCCCCCCTCCCATCTCCCACCAGCCTCCTCCCTCCCATCTCCCACCAGCCTCCTCCCCTCCCATCTCCTACCAGCCTCCTCCCCTCCCATCTCCTACCAGCCTCCTCCCCTCCCATCTCCCACCAGCCTCCTCCCCTCCCATCTCCTACCAGCCTCCTCCCCTCCCATCTCCCACCAGCCTCCTCCCTCCCATCTCCCACCAGCCTCCTCCCCTCCCATCTCCTACCAGCCTCCTCCCCTCCCATCTCCCACCAGCCTCCTCCCCTCCCATCTCCTACCAGCCTCCTCCCCTCCCATCTCCCACCAGCACTCTCCCCTCCCATCTCCCACCAGCCTCCTCCCTCCCATCTCCCACCAGCCTCCTCCCCTCCCATCTCCTACCAGCCTCCTCCCCTCCCATCTCCTACCAGCCTCCTCCCCTCCCATCTCCCACCAGCACTCTCCCCTCCCATCTCCCACCAGCCTTCTCCCCTCCCATCTCCCACCAGCCCCCCCCCTCCCATCTCCCACCAGCCTCCTCCCTCCCATCTCCCACCAGCCTCCTCCTCTCCCATCTCCCACCAGCCTCCTCCCCTCCCATCTCCCACCAGCCTCCTCCTCTCCCATCTCCCACCAGCCTCCTCCCCTCCCATCTCCCACCAGCCTCCTCCCTCCCATCTCCCACCAGCCTTCTCCCCTCCCATCTCCCACCAGCCCCCCCCTCCCATCTCCCACCAGCCTCCTCCCCTCCCATCTCCCACCAGCCTCCTCCTCTCCCATCTCCCACCAGCCTCCTCCCCTCCCATCTCCCACCAGCCTTCTCCCCTCCCATCTCCCACCAGCCCCCCCCCTCCCATCTCCCACCAGCCTCCTCCCTCCCATCTCCCACCAGCCCCCCCCCCCTCCCATCTCCCACCAGCCTCCTCCCTCCCATCTCCCACCAGCCCCCCCCCCTCCCATCTCCCACCAGCCTTCTCCCCTCCCATCTCCCACCAGCCCCCCCCCCTCCCATCTCCCACCAGCCTCCTCCCTCCCATCTCCCACCAGCCTCCTCCCCTCCCATCTCCCACCAGCCTCCTCCCCTCCCATCTCCCACCAGCCCCCCCCTCCCATCTCCCACCAGCCTTCTCCCCTCCCATCTCCCACCAGCCTCCTCCCCCCTCCCATCTCCCACCAGCCCCCCCTCCCCTCCCATCTCCCACCAGCCTCCTCCCCTCCCAACTCCCACCAGCCTCCTCCCCTCCCATCTCCCACCAGCCTCCTCCCTCCCATCTCCCACCAGCCTCCTCCCTCCCATCTCCCACCAGCCTCCTCCCCTCCCATCTCCCACCAGCCCCCCCTCCCCTCCCATCTCCCACCAGCTCCCCCTCCCCTCCCATCTCCCACCAGCCTCCTCCTCTCCCATCTCCCACCAGCCTCCTCCCCTCCCAACTCCCACCAGCCTCCTCCCCCTCCCATCTCCCACCAGCCTCCTCCTCTCCCATCTCCCACCAGCCTCCTCCCCTCCCATCTCCCACCAGCCCCCCCCCCTCCCATCTCCCACCAGCCCCCCCTCCCCTCCCATCTCCCACCAGCCTTCTCCCCTCCCATCTCCCACCAGCCCCCCCCTCCCATCTCCCACCAGCCTCCTCCCTCCCATCTCCCACCAGCCTCCTCCCCTCCCATCTCCCACCAGCCTCCTCCCCTCCCATCTCCCACCAGCCTCCTCCCCTCCCATCTCCCACCAGCCTCCTCCCCTCCCATCTCCCACCAGCCTCCTCCCCTCCCATCTCCCACCAGCCCCCCCTCCCCTCCCATCTCCCACCAGCCTTCTCCCCTCCCATCTCCCACCAGCCCCCCCCTCCCATCTCCCACCAGCCTCCTCCCTCCCATCTCCCACCAGCCTCCTCCCCTCCCATCTCCCACCAGCCTCCTCCCCTCCCATCTCCCACCAGCCTCCTCCCCTCCCATCTCCCACCAGCCCCCCCTCCCCTCCCATCTCCCACCAGCCTTCTCCCCTCCCATCTCCCACCAGCCTCCTCCCCTCCTATCTCCCACTCTGGAAAAGTTGAGCCAGAGTTGTACTGTGTGGTGAATTAAATCTCCAGCCAATGTGGACTGAAAAGAACTTGAGCAAAGATGAAACGTATGTGTTAAAGAAGGTAAGAGGAGGAGGACTTTGGCGTGAGGGAAGACTGCCAGGCGCAGGTCCGGCGAGAGACCCCACCACCACCACTATCACCACCACCACTATCACCACCACCACTATCACCACCACCACTATCACCACCAACCACTGCCACCACCACCACCACCACCACCACCACTATCACCACCACCACTATCACCACTAACCACTGCCACCACCACCACCACCACCACTACCACTATCACCACTAACCACTGCCACCACCACCACTATCACCACCACCACCACCACCACCACTATAACCACTAACCACTGCCACCACCACCACCACCACTATCACCACCACCACTATCACCACTAACCACTGCCACCACCACCACCACCACCACCACCACTATCACCACCAACCACTGCCACCACCACCACCACCACAACAGCGGTAATGGCACAAAGTTTTTTCATAAAGTGAACTAGCGCGAGTCGTAGCCAGAAGCTGTGCTCATGCCGTATACTTGACTGTTACATACGGTCTCCGGGCAAACTTTGTTCATTATCTATATATATATATATATATATATATATATATATATATATATATATATATATATATATATATATATATATATATATATACGTTGTTGAATATGACCAAAAGGGTAAGATTAATGATTCTAACACGAATCTTCTCAATATTTCTTACGTTTTTCTTTACTGTCGGGGGTAATTGAAATATTAACTCTACAAAGTTCATTTTCTCAATTTTTTTTCAAGGAACATATAATCTCCTCTCACAACCAGACCAACACCAGAGAAATCTTAACAAGCAACACAGAAATCATCGGGATACAGTGATAGCAGGAGACTCAACATCAGCGAGGCACTACACATTAAGAAGTCAACACCAGCAATCAACAGCCAATTAATGCATAACTATATTCTACCCACTTCATGACCCCGAACCCACATAGAATCAGCAAGAGAAAATATGAGCCAATAGGTCTTCTATAGTTATTTTCATTCTTATGTTTTCATATCCAATTTATACCCATTGATTCGTGTTCTGTCACCTCATCCAAAAACATTTGTCTTATCACCTCACCCAAAACGAATATAAGCATAAAATGATATGTGTAAACCTGTCTTTGAAAATGTAAGAAGCCCTTGCAAAACGCTTTTAGGCATCAGACCATAAATAAAAAATGAGAAAATAACTTTGGAGAGTTAATATTTCAATTACCCTCGACAGTGAAGAAAAACGTAAGAAATATTGCTCATAATTTTTGCATCGTCCACAAACATTGAGAGGAACAATTCTATACTCTCTGGGAGATCATTTACATATATCAGGAACAGTATAGGGCCAAGAACTGAGCCCTGAGGGGCTCCACTGGTGACGTCTCGCCACTCCGAGACCTCACCCCTCACAGTGACTCGCTGTCTTCTGTTGCTTAGGTACTCCCTTATCCAGTGGAGTACCTTCCCTTTCACTCCTGCCTGCATCTCCAGTTTGTGCACCAGTTTTTTATGTGGTACTGTGTCAAAGTCTTTCTGGCAATCCAGATATATGCAGTCTGTCCAGCCCTCTCTTTCTTGCCTGAATTTTGTTGCCTGGTCATAGAATTCAATCAATCCTGTGAGGCAGGACCTGCCATCCCTGAACCCATGTTGATGTTTTGGTACAAAGTTCTTCCGCTCCAGACGTTCCACTAGTTTTTTACGCACAATCCTCTCCATCACTTTGCATGGTATGCAAGTTAGTGACACTGGCCTGAAGTTCAGTGCCTCCTGTCTATCACCCTTCTTGAATATGTGGACTACATTAGCCGCCTTCCAAGTTTTTGGCAGTTTACCTGTCACCAGTGACTTGTTATACACCATGGAGAGTAGCAGGCACAGTGCTTCTGCTCCTTCCTTCAGTATCCATGGTGAGATTCCATGCGGGCCTGTAGCCTTTGTCACTTTCAACTCTAGCAGATGCTTCCTCACCTCCCCACTGATAATTACAAACTCAATCTAGTGGTGTTTGGTTAGATCTTCACTCTCCATCTCTAGGACTTCCCCTTGCTCTACAGTGAAGACCTCCTGAAATTTCTTATCGAGTTCCTTGCATAACTCCTTGTCGTTTGTAGTGAATTCGTCTGCCCCTATCCTCAGTTTCATTACCTGTTCCTTCACTGATGTGGCTATGCAGTAATTTAGGTTGATTGTGCCTTATTTGCTATGTCATACTCATATTTGTCTTTCTGCCTCTTTTCTCACCCTGACGTATTCATTCCTGCACTCTGGTAACTTTCTCTGCTCACTAGTGTCCTGTTATTTCTGTAGTTTCTTCACGCCCTTTTACTTATTTGCTGTGCAAGCTTATAGCTTTGATTAAACCCAGGGGGTTTCTCATCTGCATTTCATTTTTTTCCTTTTGGACTGCGACGAACTTGTCTGCTGCCTCCTTACACTTCTGCGTGATGTAGTCCATCATGCATTGGGCCGTCTTCCTCCCCCCCCCCACCCCTCTCCCCCGAGCTCTGTTTCCCTTGTTATATCTGTTAGGAATTTTCCTATCTCCTCATATTTTCCCTTTCGGAATGCCAGCCTTTTTTTCTGGGCCCTTCCTTGAGCACATTAGCCCTTCTTCGACCAGATACTCAAACATCAGTGTGTGTGATGTGTGCGTGTGTACTCACCTAGTTGTACTCACCTAGTTGTGCTTGCAGGCGTTGAGCTCTGGCTCTTTGGTCCCGCCTCTCAGCCGTCAATCAACTGGTAGATTGTGTGTACTTACCTAATTGTGCTTGCGGGGGTTGAGCTTTGGCTCTTTGGTCCCGCCTCTCAACTGTCAATCAACTGGTGTACAGATTCCTGAGCCTACTGGGCTCTATCATATCTACATTTGAAACTGTGTATGGAGTCAGCCTCCACCACATCACTTCCTAGTGCATTCCATTTATTAACTACTCTGACACTGAAAAAATTCTTTCTAACGTCTCTGTGGCTCATCTGGGTACTAAGTTTCCACCTGTGTCCCCTTGTTCGTGTCCCACCCGTGCTGAAGAGTTTGTCTTTGTCCACCCTGTCAATTCCCCTGAGAATTTTGTAGGTGGTTATCATGTCTCCCCTTACTCTTCTGTTTTCCAGGGATGTGAGGTTCAGCTCCTTTAGCCTTTCCTCGTAGCTCAATCCTCTCAGTTCCGGGACGAGCCTGGTGGCATACCGCTGAATCTTCTCTAACTTTGTCTTGTGTTTAACTAGGTATGGACTCCAGGCTGGAGCTGCATACTCCAGGATTGGTCTTACATAAGTGGTATACAGGGTTATGAAAGATTCCTTACACAAGTTTCTAAAGGCAGTTCTTATGTTGGCCAGTCTAGCATATGCCGCTGATGATATTCTTTTGATGTGGGCCTCTGGGGACAGGTTCCGGTGTGATATCAACCCCAAATCTTTCTCTCTATTTGACTCTTGCAGAATTTCAGCTCCCAGATGATACCTTGTGTTCAGCCTCCTGCTCCCTTCGCCTAATTTCATTACCTTACACTTTCCTGAGTTGAACTTTAGCAGTCATTTTCTAGACCATTCCTCCAGTTTATCCAGGTCATCCTGTAGTCTCTGTCTATCTTCATCCGTCTTGATTCTTCTCATAATTTTTGCATCATCAGCAAACATTGAGAGGAATGAGTCTATACCCTCCGGAAGATCGTTTACATATATTAGAAACAGGATGAGTCCAAGTACTGAGCCCTATGGGTCTCCGCTGGTGACATCTCGCCACTCTGATGTCTCCCCCCCTCACCGTTACTCGCTGTTTCCTGTTGCTTAAGTACTCCTTTATCCACTGGAGCACCTTCCCTTTTACTCCTGCCTGTTGCTCCAACTTTTTTAACAGCCTTTTATAGGGTACTGTGTCAAAGGCTTTTTGACAGTCCAGGAAAATGCAGTCGGCCCACCCTTCTCTTTCCTGCCTAATTTTCGTTGCCTGGTCATAAAATTCTATTAAACCTGTGAGGCACGATTTACCATCCCTGAACCCATGTTGGTGGTGAGTTACAAAGTTATTTCCCTCCAGATGCTCTACGAGCCTTTTCCTCACGATCTTCTCCATCACCTTGCATGGTATACAAGTTAAGGAAACTGGCCTGTAGTTCAGTGCCTCTTGCCTGTCACCCTTCTTGTATATTGGGACTACATTAGCTGTCTTCCAACTTTCTGGTAAGTCTCCTGTTTCCAGTGACCTGTTATACACCATAGAGAGTGGCACACTTAGGGCTTCTGCATCTTCCTTTAGTATCCATGGTGAGATTCTGTCAGGCCCAACAGCCTTTGTCACATTACATTGTGTGTGTGTGTATATGCGTGAGTAATACGTGAGTATGCATAAGTATGCATGAGTATGCGTGAATGTGCATATGTGTGCGTATGTGCGCGCGTATGTACGCATCCATCCGTCCAAATAAGCTACATAGGCTTACACTCCCCCCGGGAGAGTGCAGCTAGTGCACCAAAAGCGTGCAGCCGGGGTGCGGGCAGGAGCGCTAGGGGGCGCCATCCCTCACACACCACTGCACCTATTCACTCCGGCTGAGAGCCCCCCCCCCCCAGGTCCCCCTGTCATTTTGAGACGACCGTGTAGACCCACGCAGAGAGTGGCTCTCTACCTCTTGTTCCTCACCCCCTCGACTATCCCGGTCCTATCCCAGCCAGGACCACAGGACGTTGTCTCAACCATCCAGGGAGAAAGAGAGAGACAGCACCTTTCCCCTCACGCGGTGGAAATCCCGCCAAAAACACATCCTGAAGACAACAGAAACATTGGAGCCACAGCATAGCCACAGCATAGCCACAGCATAGCCACAGCATGGCCACAACATAGCCACAGCACAGCACAGGCCCTACACAGCCTCCACCTGTACAGGAGACGACCGGAGGGTCCTCCACAGTCCCGTAATTTACAAGGAAAAAGCAATTCTTGTGTGGGAATGGGCGAAGCTGCCCGCGGCGGACATTCACTCGCTCCACAAATTTTGTTTACATACGACCGTCTCCAAATAGGACGAGGATCTAATTACACAGGCCCCAGTTGTGCTAACGGCGGCCTAAGACCTCCCCGGCGGAAGGGTCATGTTGCCCTGGCCGCCCCGGAGGGCATGCGCCCCCCGGGGCTCCGGCACCACTCCTTTGATTTCATATTCATATTCGGCCACATGTAAATATCGGAGCGTTGGGAATTTGTTCCTCGTGTGATGGAATCTTTAATTTAGACGACCAGGACCCGGTGTTTCCCGCCCCCGTGTGTGTGTTCTACCCGGTGTTTCCCGCCCCGTGTGTGTGTTCTACCTGGTGTTTCCCGCCCCCGTGTGTGTGTTCTACCTGGTGTTTCCCGCCCCCGTGTGTGTGTTCTACCTGGTGTTTCCCGCCCCCGTGTGTGTGTTCTACCTGGTGTTTCCCGCCCGGTGTGTGTTCTACCCGGTGTTTCTGCCCCGTGTGTGTGTTCTACCCGGTGTTTCCCGCCCCGTGTGTGTGTTGTACCCGGTGTTTCCGCCCCGTGTGTGTGTTCTACCCGGTGTTTCCCGCCCCGTGTGTGTGTTCTACCCGGTGTTTCCCGCCCCGTGTGTGTGTTCTACCCGGTGTTTCCCGCCCCGTGTGTGTGTTCTACCCGGTATTTCCCGCCCGGTGTGTGTGTTCTACCCGGTGTTTCCCGCCCCGTGTGTGTGTTCTACCCGGTGTTTCCCGCCCCGTGTGTGTGTTCTACCCGGTGTTTCCCGCCCCGTGTGTGTGTTCTACCCGGTGTTTCCCGCCCCGTGTGTGTGTTCTACCCGGTATTTCCCGCCCGGTGTGTGTGTTCTACCCGGTGTTTCCCGCCCCGTGTGTGTGTGTTCTACCCGGTGTTCCCCGCCCCGTGTGTGTGTGTTCTACCCGGTATTTCCCGCCCGGTGTGTGTGTTCTACCCGGTGTTTCCCGCCCCGTGTGTGTGTGTTCTACCCGGTGTGTGTGTTCTACCCGGTGTTTCCGCCCGGTGTGTGTGTGTTCTACCCGGTGTTTCCGCCCCGTGTGTGTGTGTTCTACCCGGTGTTTCCCGCCCGGTGTGTGTGTTCTACCCGGTGTTTCCGCCCGGTGTGTGTGTGTTCTACCCGGTGTTTCCGCCCCGTGTGTGTGTTCTACCCGGTGTTTCCCGCCCGGTGTGTGTGTTCTACCCGGTGTTTCCGCCCCGTGTGTGTGTGTTCTACCCGGTGTTTCCGCCCGGTGTGTGTGTTCTACCCGGTGTTTCCGCCCGGTGTGTGTGTTCTACCCGGTGTTTCCACCCCGTGTATGTGTTCTACCCGGTGTTTCCGCCCCGTGTGTGTGTTCTACCCGGTGTTTCCGCCCCGTGTGTGTGTTCTACCCGGTGTTTCCACCCGGTGTGTGTGCTCTACCCGGTGTTTCCGCCCCGTGTGTTTGTTCTACCCGGTGTGTGTGTTCTACCCGGTGTTTCCGCCCGGTGTGTGTGTGTTCTACCCGGTGTTTCCGCCCGGTGTGTGTGTGTTCTACCCGGTGTTTCCGCCCCGTGTGTGTGTTCTACCCGGTGTTTCCACCCCGTGTGTGTGTGTGTTCTACCCGGTGTTTCCGCCCCGTGTGTGTGTACTCACCTAATTGTGCTTGCGGGGGTTGAGCTTTGGCTCTTTGGTCCCGCCTCTCAACTGTCAATCAACTGGTGTACAGGTTCCTGAGCCTACTGGGCTCTATCATATCTACACTTGAAACTGTGTATGGAGTCAGCCTCCACCACATCACTGCCTAATGCATTCCATTTATTAACTACTCTGACACTGAAAAAATTCTTTCTAACGTCTCTGTGGCTCATCTGGGTACTAAGTTTCCACCTGTGTCCCCTTGTTCGTGTCCCACCCGTGCTGAAGAGTTTGTCTTTGTCCACCCTGTCGATTCCCCTGAGAATTTTGTAGGTGGTTATCATGTCTTCCCTTACTCTTCAGTTTTCCAGGGATGTGAGGTTCAGCTCCTTTAGCCTTTCCTCGTAGCTCAATCCTCTCAGTTCCGGGACGAGCCTGGTGGCATACCGCTGAATCTTCTCTAACTTTGTCTTGTGTTTAACTAGGTATGGACTCCAGGCTGGAGCTGCATACTCCAGGATTGGTCTTACATAAGTGGTATACAGGGTTCTGAAAGATTCCTTACACAAGTTTCTGAAGGCAGTTCTTATGTTGGCCAGTCTAGCATATGCCGCTGATGATATTCTTTTGATGTGGGCCTCTGGGGACAGGTTCGGTGTGATATCAACCCCCAGATCCTTCTCTCTATTTGATTCTTGCAGGATTTCCCCTCCCAGATGATACCTTGTGTTCAGCCTCCTGCTCCCTTCGCCTAATTTCATCACCTTACACTTTCCAGAGTTGAACTTCAGCAGCCATTTTCTAGACCATTCCTCCAGTTTATCCAGGTCATCCTGTAGTCTCTGTCTATCTTCATCCGTCTTGATTCTTCTCATAATTTTTGCATCATCAGCAAACATTGAGAGGAATGAGTCTATACCCTCTGGAAGATCGTTCACATATATTAGAAACAGGATGGGTCCAAGTACTGAGCCCTGTGGGACTCCGCTGGTGACATCTCGCCACTCTGATGTCTTCCCCCTCACCGTTACTCGCTGTTTCCTGTTGCTTAAGTACTCCCTTATCCACTGGAGCACCTTCCCTTTTACTCCTGCCTGTTGCTCCAACTTTTTTAACAGCCTTTTATGGGGTACTGTGTCAAAGGCTTTTTGGCAATCCAGGAAAATGCAGTCGGCCCACCCTTCTCTTTCCTGCCTAATTTTAGTTGCCTGGTCATAAAATTCTATTAAACCTGTGAGGCACGATTTACCATCTCTGAACCCATGTTGGTGGTGCGTTACAAAGTTATTTCCCTCCAGATGCTCTACGAGCCTTTTCCTCACGATCTTCTCTAGCACCTTGCATGGTATACAAGTTAAGGAAACTGGCCTATAGTTCAGTGCCTCTTGCCTGTCACCCTTCTTGTATATTGGGACCACGTTAGCTGTCTTCCAACTTTCTGGTAAGTCTCCTGTTTCCAGTGACCTGTTATACACCATAGAGAGTGGCACACTTGGTGCTTCTGCACCTTCCTTTAGTATCCATGGTGAGATTCTATCAGGCCCAACAGCCTTTGTCACATCCAGCTCCAGCAGACACCTTTTGACCTCATCACTGGTGAGGTCAAATTGTGTGTGTTCTACCCGGTGTTTCCGCCTCGTGTGTGTGTTCTACCCGGTGTTTCCACCCCGTGTGTGTTCTACCCGGTGTTTCCACCCCGTGTGTGTTCTACCCGGTGTTTCCACCCGGTGTGTGTGTTCTACCCGGTGTTTCCGCCCCGTGTGTGTGTGTTCTACCCGGTGTTTCCGCCCCGTGTGTGTGTGTTCTACCCGGTGTTTCCGCTCCGTGTGTGTGTTCTACCCGGTGTTTCCGCCCCGTGTGTGTGTGTTCTACCCGGTGTTTCCGCTCCGTGTGTGTGTGTTCTACCCGGTGTTTCCGCCCCGTGTGTGTGTGTTCTACCCGGTGTTTCCGCCCCGTGTGTGTGTTCTACCCGGTGTGTGTGTTCTACCCGGTGTTTCCACCCCGTGTGTGTTCTACCCGGTGTTTCCCGCCCCGTGTGTGTGTTCTACCCGGTGTTTCCACCCGGTGTGTGTTCTACCCGGTGTTTCCCGCCCCGTGTGTGTGTTCTACCCGGTGTTTCCCGCCCCGTGTGTGTTCTACCCGGTGTTTCCCGCCCCGTGTGTGTGTTCTACCCGGTGTTTCCGCCCCGTGTGTGTTCTACCCGGTGTTTCCCGCCCGGTGTGTGTTCTACCCGGTGTTTCCACCCGGTGTGTGTTCTACCAGGCGCAACACACACAAACACTCCAACACAGCTCGGAGACGCCAAGCCAACTAAACAACAACCATAAAATGGCCCCCAACAACCTAGTTAGAGCGAGGAAGGAGGAGGAGGATCGTTAGTGGTGTCCGCTAACAACTATCCCCCCTCCCTCCTCCCCCCCCCCCCCAACAAATCGTCTGAGCCATTTGTTAGTTTGTGAGTTGACGGCGCTACAGTCCCCCCTCCCCCCCCCCCCGCAACTACGGAAAAGTTCAGGGGTGACTATTATGGTGGGAAAGGCGGGAGGGGGCGATGTAATTCGGACCTTTCCTCTCCCCCCCCCCTACCTTCCTTACCACCCCCCTCCCTCTTCTCCCCTCCCCTTCTTTAGCCCCCTCCCTCCCCCCTCTTTACCCCCTCTCAGACCAACGAGCACCACAGACAGAAAGAATTACCAACAGCGCCACAACACCCAGCCTTTTTATGCACAAGAAGGTCTATTTATGCACAAAATTACAGTATATTTATAATGACTTATGTTGTAGAAAATCCTGTGTTTTGGTTACACAACAAGGGTAACATTGACAACTTTGTGGGGCGGGCCACGGCTTGGACTAGAATGGGGTAGGGGCGGCCATCGCCTACCTTGCGATAATTTTGGGGCTCAACGTCCCCGCGGCCCGGTCTCCGACCAGGCCTCCTTGTTGCTGGCCTGGTCAGCCAGGCTGTTGCACGCGGCTGCTCGCAGCCTGACGTATGAATCACACACAGCCTGGTTGATCAGGTATCCCTTGGAGGTGTTTATCAAGTTCTCTCTTGAACACTGTGAGGGGTCGGCCAGTTATGTCCCTTATGTGTAGTGGAAGCGTGTTGAACAGTCTCGGGCCTCTGATGTTGATAGTTTTCTCTTGAACACTGTGAGGGGTCGGCCAGTTATGTCCCTTATGTGTAGTGGTAGTGTGTTGAACAGTCTCGGGCCTCTGATGTTGATAGTTTTCTCTTGAACACTGTGAGGGGTCGGCCAGTTATGCCCCTTATGTGTAGTGGAAGCGTGTTGAACAGTCTGTTGTTGATAGAGTTCTCTCTCAGAGTACCTGTTGCACCTCTGCTCTTCAACGGGGGTATTCTGCACATCCTGCCATGCCTCCTGGTCTCATGTGATGTTATTCTTCGACATTCTAGAGTTTGGGTGTGACTCTCAAGTTGTTCCGTGATTCGTTTTCATCACCTTTAGAGGGAACGACGTTTCCGTTGCAGTCTGCATCTCTTCCTCTTTTTTTTTTCTTAGGGGTATGCGGTTTGAGCATATTTCTAGAGCTACTGAGCTTATTTTTTCCAGACACTGGTTCAGGTTTGCATTTTCTAGCCTGTACGAGGAGGGGTTAAGGGTGGCCCCACCCTGGACGAGGAGGTGTTAGGGGTGGCCCCACCCTGGACGAGGAGGGGTTAGGGGTGGCCCCACCCTGGACGAGGAGGTGTTAGGGGTGGCCCCACCCTGTACGAGGAGGTGTTAGGGGTGGCCCCACCCTGGACGAGGAGGGGTTAGGGGTGGCCCCACCCTGGACGAGGAGGTGTTAGGGGTGGCCCCACCCTGGACGAGGAGGTGTTAGGGGTGGCCCCACCCTGGACGAGGAGGGGTTAGGGGTGGCCCCACCCTGGACGAGGAGGTGTTAGGGGTGGCCCCACCCTGTACGAGGAGGTGTTAGGGGTGGCCCCACCCTGGACGAGGAGGGGTTAGGGGTGGCCCCACCCTGTACGAGGAGGTGTTAGGGGTGGCCCCACCCTGGACGAGGAGGTGTTAGGGGTGGCCCCACCCTGGACGAGGAGGTGTTAGGGGTGGCCCCACCCTGTACGAGGAGGTGTTAGGGGTGGCCCCACCCTGGACGAGGAGGTGTTAGGGGTGGCCCCACCCTGGACGAGGAGGTGTTAGGGGTGGCCCCACCCTGTACGAGGAGGTGTTAGGGGTGGCCCCACCTTGGACGAGGAGGTGTTAGGGGTGGCCCCACCCTGTACGAGGAGGGGTTAGGGGTGGCCCCACCTTGGACGAGGAGGTGTTAGGGGTGGCCCCACCCTGGACGAGCAGAGCCTAAGGTTAGGTGCACCATTGCACAACGATGGAGCAGCAATTGCTGTAAAAAGAAATATTCCACACAAAATTCTAGATAATTTCCAGGAAAACTTCCTGGCAATTGAACTCCAAAACCACGAAAGGTATAATCTTCACAGGAACATGCTACCAACCACCAAGACGTCCTTACCTCCTCCTGGCCGACATCCTGAAACTCACCAGAAGGAACAGACCCGCCTACTTCCTGGGTGATCTGACCGCCAAGCACAGAACACTGGGACATGGAAAGAACAACCAAGCAGGAGAAGCCATCCACAATATGATAAGGTACGGAAATCTAACCCACCTGGGCCCAGACTTGCCAACTTACGTCAGACAAGGCCACAGTGGTAAACCAGACATAATACTGTCCAACAACCACCACTTCCTAAACACCCGCATAGAAAGGGGCCCTGTGAGCACAAGCGACCACCTACCAATAATAATGACGCTATCAACTAACCCTATTCAGAAACCCTCACCACCAAGACTTCAATACACTAAAACTGACTGGGAAGCGTTCAAAAGCAGTGCACAGGAAATCACTGTCACAGACTTTAATGGAAAGGAAACATCATGCATAAACGCTGAGTTAAATACATGGATTAACACCATAGAAAAATGCATGACTGATCACATCCTCGTAGCTCACCACATAACGCTCCCACACCCCCAGCCACTGAGGCGCTCAGGACACTGCAAACCAGATATAACAACCTTCTACAACTCATAACACAAAGTGGATGGACGGACGAGCGAAAAAGACTACAAAGGGAAGTACAAGCATGTAAGGGACCGACTAAACAAAGCCAAAGCAGCCTTAGGAAAACTGAGGAGATTCCGAAGCCTCAGTACGAACATTCAGAGCCACCTATATAAGGCTCTAGTTCGGCCGCATCTAGAATATCCCCCAGTACCACTGGGGGATATTCTAGATGGGGGAGAGTCAGTACCAGTATTATTGGTCAATGTTTACATGTCAAAGTTACCATTGGTTGTAACGATGACGTATTACACCTCTCCAGAGCCAGGCTTCATCAATTAGCTACCGTGTCTAGTGACGAAACATCTACATCTATCCTACGATCTGAGTCAATATTCAATAAACACTTCACGACCCTCGAGACTTTCAACGTTATTACTGTTCCGGTAACCTGGAAGTGCCTCGAATTGTGCCTCCATAAATAACACTAAACCACCATATAGCTGTGGGGAAAAAAAAAGATGCACAGGCTTCGTAAATGAAGATCCAAAGATTGGATCAATACCGAATCAAAAAATGATTCGATTATTGTATTTCCTCGAGAGACTCGCAGACAGGCTCAGGAGGAGGAGGAGTCGCTGTAATCAATAACACATCAATATGCGCCGACGGCCGAGGTCAGATTCCGGAAGAGGTTGAGGGGGGGCCTTCAAGGTCACACCGAAGGTCGTCATCAGCTCCTTTGGGGAGTATGGTAGTGAAGGGTTGGTCGACCGCCCAGCCACCCTCTCAGAGGGGGCCAGGAAGCCGTCCCACGACCATCACCTGCCAGTGCCAGGACGCTAAAGGGCCGTCGGCAAGGAATTTGTTATCCGCAGACTGTCTCAAGGCGGAGAGGAAGATGCTGTTGGGGGAGCGGAGTGAAGGGTCTGGGAGATGTTGGGGAGGGGTGTGGGGGGGGGGGGGGGTGAGGGGAGGGAAGGGGTAGGAGGGGGGGATAAAACCTGACAACCGGGGCATACGTCAGGCTGCGAGCAGCTGCGTCCAACAGCTTGGTTGATCAGTCCAGCAACCAGGAGGCCTGGTCGACGACCGGGCCGCGGGGACGCTAAGCCCTGGAAGCACCTCAAGGTAACAGGTTGCTCTCTCAATACGGTTGGCATGACTGCCTGCACGCATCTAGTTTCCCTCTAGCATTGGCACCGTTGTTGGCACTCTGCACTGGCACCGATGTTGGCACTCTCCAAACACTGGCACCGTTGTTGGCACTCTGCAAACTCTGGCACCGTTGTTGGCACTCTGCAAACTCTGGCACCGTTGTTAGTACTCTCCAAACACTGGCACCGATGATGGCACTCTGCACTGGCACCGTTGTTGGCACTCTGCACTGGCACCGTTGTTGGCACTCTGCACTGGCACCATTGTTGGCACTCTGCACTGGCACCGTTGTTGGCACTCTCCAAACACTGGCACCGTTGGCACTGTTGGCACGCAATACGAGCCGCTGCTGTTTAACAAGAGGAGTAATGGTCATAAAAGTCATAGTGGTGGTTGATAGTGTCAGCAAGCAGCCCACCCCCTGGCCCACCCTCTAGCCCACCCCCTGGCCCACCCTCTAGCCCACCCTCTAGCCCACCCCCTGGCCCACCCACTAGCCCACCCCCTAGCCCACCCCCTAGCCCACCCCCTAGCCCACCCTCTAGCCCACCCCCTAGCCCACCCCCTAGCCCACCCCCTGGCCCACCCTCTAGCCCACCCTCTAGCCCACCCCCTAGCCCACCCTCTAGCCCACCCCCTAGCCCACCCCCTAGCCCACCCCCTAGCCCACCCCCTGGCCCACCCCCTAGCCCACCCCCTAGCCCACCCCCTAGCCCACCCCTAGCCCACCCCCTAGCCCACCCCTGGCCCACCCCCTAGCCCACCCTCTAGCCCACCCCCTAGCCCACCCCCTAGCCCACCCCCTAGCCCACCCACGCCTTCTTCTCTGGGCTGGGATAGGCAGGGAAAGAAGGAAGAGAGAGAGAGAGAGAGAGAGAGAGAGAGAGAGAGAGAGAGAGAGAGAGAGAGAGAGAGAGAGAGAGAGAGAGAGAGAGAGAGAGAGAGAGAGAGAGAGAGAGGGGGGGGGGGTGGGTAGGGAAGGGAGAGGGAGGATAGAGACAGGAAAAGACAGACAGACAGACAGAGATGACAGGACCAGACACCCACACACCCGTCACTTGTTGAGGTGTTAAAGAGAGAAATGGAGAAAGTTGAGAAACAGCCTAACCAAATCATCACAGCTCACTTGAACAATGTCTACAATGAACTCACGTCTACAATGTTTACAGGCTGCCACAGTCTACAGTGTTTACAGGCTGCCACAGTCTACAATGTTTACAGGCTGCCACAGTCTACAATGTTTACAGGCTGCCACAGTCTACAATGTTTACAGGCTGCCACAGTCTACAGTGTTTACAGGCTGCCACAGCCTACAGTGTTTACAGGCTGCCACAGTCTACAGTGTTTACAGGCTGCCACAGTCTACAGTGTTTACAGGCTGCCACAGTCTACAGTGTTTACAGGCTGCCACAGTCTACAGTGTTTACAGGCTGCCACAGTCTACAGTGTTTACAGGCTGCCATAGTCTACAATGTTTACAGGCTGCCACAGTCTACAGTGTTTACAGGCTGCCACAGTCTACAGTGTTTACAGGCTGCCACAGTCTACAGTGTTTACAGGCTGCCACAGTCTACAGTGTTTACAGGCTGCCACAGTCTACAGTGTTTACAGGCTGCCACAGTCTACAGTGTTTACAGGCTGCCACAGTCTACAAAGTTTACAGGCTGCCACAGTCTACAAAGTTTACAGGCTGCCACAGTCTACAATATTTACAGGCTGCCACAGTCTACAGTGTTTACAGGCTGCCACAGTCTACAGTGTTTACAGGCTGCCACAGTCTACAGTGTTTACAGGCTGCCACAGTCTACAAAGTTTACAGGCTGCCACAGTCTACAAAGTTTACAGGCTGCCACAGTCTACAATATTTACAGGCTGCCACAGTCTACAGTGTTTACAGGCTGCCACAGTCTACAAAGTTTACAGGCTGCCACAGTCTACAAAGTTTACAGGCTGCCACAGTCTACAATATTTACAGGCTGCCACAGTCTACAAAGTTTACAGGCTGCCACAGTCTACAAAGTTTACAGGCTGCCACAGTCTACAATATTTACAGGCTGCCACCCAGTCTAAACTCGTCCAGCCCAAAAATTTGGGCTGGACGGTAGAGCGACGGTCTCGCTTCATGCAGATCGGCGTTCAATCCCCGACCGTCCATAAAGTGCTTGGGGCACCATTCCTTCCCCCCCCCCCCCCCCCGTCCCATCCCAAATCATTATCCTGATCCCTTCCCAGTGCTACATAGTCGTAGTGGCTTGGCGCTTTCCCCTGATAAACCCTTCCCTTCATTCCATACGCAATTCCTAATGATCATTCAGAATGGTTCAACTGCTTGTCTTACAGATATCTTGGAGGGCCTATTAGCCTATTAGCGACGCGGGATACCTTTCTTCTCTCCAGAGGAAAGACTGGCAGAGAGTAAAAGCCCTGTGGGTCCTTGTTGCTGTCAATAATGGAATTAAAGTGAGAACTTTCTAGAATGTTCTACGTTATTTCGTAGATAAAAATGAGCTGAAATAGGCAGAAACCTTGCCAAATGAGTCTGTTCTTGGGGCTCGAGAACAGTCACTGTGAGAGGCGTGAGTTTCCGGCGTGAGGGCATTGGGCAGATCTTGGCACCAAATGAAATGTCAAACTGAACTGTCTCGTAAGCAATTGGCCATCTACCTGGCTGGTCAGTCTTCGTGGCATGTCTGCTTGTCTGCCAGTGCTTGTGTGTGTGTGTGTGTGTGTGTGTGTGTGTGTGTGTGTGTGTGTGTGTGTGTGTGTGTGTGTGTGTGTGTGTGTGTCAAGGGAGATTTTAGTGTCAGAAGTTGTGCTATAAACATAATGAAGATGGAGAGGCTGGCTGGGACAGAGGACTGGCGAGAAATGGTGTGAGTGTGAACATACTTACAGTGCCAACACACTAACAGTGCCAACACACTAACAGTGCCAACACACTAACAGTGCCAACACACTAACAGTGCCAACACACTAACAGTGCCAACACACCAACAGTGCCAACACACTAACAGTGCCAACACACTAACAGTGCCAACACACTAACAGTGCCAACACACCAACAGTGCCAACACACTAACAGTGCCAACACACTTCCAGTGCCAACACACCAACAGTGCCAACACACTAACAGTGCCAACACACTAACAGTGCCAACACACTTCCAGTGCCAACACACCAACAGTGCCAACACACTAACAGTGCCAACACACTAACAGTGCCAACACACTAACAGTGCCAACACACTTACAGTGCCAACACACTTACAGTGCCAACACACTAACAGTGCCAACACACTAACAGTGCCAACACACTAACAGTGCCAACACACTAACAGTGCCAACACACTTACAGTGCCAACACACTAACAGTGCCAACACACTTACAGTGCCAACACACTAACAGTGCCAACACACCAACAGTGCCAACACACCAACAGTGCCAACACACTAACAGTGCCAACACACTAACAGTGCCAACACACTAACAGTGCCAACGCACCAACAGTGCCAACACACTAACAGTGCCAACACACTTACAGTGCCAACACACTAACAGTGCCAACGCACTTACAGTGCCAACACACTAACAGTGCCAACACACTTACAGTGCCAACACACTTACACAAACAGCATTATCAAAACAAACATACAGATGTGTTTTTTTTCCTTTCGTCATACACTATATAACCAACACTCTACAGGTCTTGTTAGGTTGAATACTGTGTTCACCTAGTTCACCTAATTGTTCACTGTGTATTGGCCCTGGGTTCAGTAACTTCTGGGGAGTTTCACGAAGCAGTTACGCAAGCACTTACGAACCTGTCCATCTTTTCTCAATCTTTGGCGGCTTTGTTTACAATTATTAAACAGTTAATGAGCTCGGAAGCACCAGGAGGCTGTTTATAACAATAACAACAGTTGAGTGGCAAGTTTTCATGCTTGTAAACTGTTTAATAAATGTAAACAAAGCCGCCAAAGATTGAGGAAAGATGTACACGTTCGTAAGTGCTTGCGTAACTGCTTCGTGAATCTGGCCCCAGATTAGGAAATAACCTCCTGTTCATCAGGAGAACTGTAATGAACATCTGATCTCATCTGTGATGGAACAATCTAGGATGAACATTTGTTCATGAAATCGCTATTTAGAATGTATAACTTCCTTGTCAAATATTGGGGACTACATGCACAAAATGCCATCAAGAAGATACAAACACACACACACACACACACACACACACACACACACACACACACACACACACACACACACACACACACACACACACACACACACTCAAGTGATTAGGAGTCAGGTCACCAATTTCATGGAGACCAATGACCTTCACAACCCAGGCCAACATGGATTTCGAGCGGGAAGATCGTGCCTCTCACAGCTACTTGAGCACTACGACAAAGTCACTGAGGCATTAGAAGAGAAAGAGAATGCTGATGTGATATACACGGACTTCGCAAAGGCTTTCGATAAATGTGACCATGGCGTGATAGCACACAAAATGAAGTCAATGGGAATAACCGGTAAAGTAGGACGCTGGATACTCAGTTTTCTGTCAAACAGGACTCAGCGAGTAACTGTCAACCATATAAAATCTAGTCCAAGTGCAGTGAAAAGCTCTGTACCTCAGGGTACAGTCCTTGCACCGCTGCTTTTCCTTATTCTCATATCAGATATAGACAAAAATACAAGCCACAGCTTCGTATCATCCTTTGCAGATGACAAAAATCAGTATGAAAATTATCTCGGCTGAAGACATTGAAAATCTTCAAGCTGATATTAATAAAGTTTTCGACTGGGCAGCAGAAAATAACATGATGTTTAACAGTGATAAATTCCAGGTACTCAGGTACGGTAAAAATGAGGACCTTAAACATAATACAGGGTACAAAACACAATCAAATGTGCCCATAGTAGGAAAACAGCATGTCAAGGATTTGGGAATAATGATGTCTGACGACCTAACGTTTAGGGAGCATAACCAAGCAAATATTGCGACAGCCAGAAAAATGATAGGATGGATTACGAGAACATTCAAATCCAGGGATTCCATCACAATGGTTGTACTCTTCAAGTCACTTGTGCTGTCCCGCCTTGAGTACTGCTCAGTACTCACTTCCCCCTTCAGAGCAGGAGAGATTGCTGAAATAGAGGGAATACAGAGAGCATATACGGCACGCATAGACGAGATAAAGCACCTAAATTATTGGGATCGTCTCAAAGCTCTCCAAATGTACTCACTAGAAAGAAGACGAGAGAGATATCAAATAATATACACCTGGAAGATACTGGAGGGCCAAGTACCAAATCTACACAGTAAAATAACAACGTACTGGAGTGAACGATATGGAAGAAAATTCAGAATAGAACCAGTGAAGAGCAGAGGTGCCATAGGCACAATCAGAGAACACTGTATAAACATCAGAGGTCTACGGTTGTTCAACACCCTCCCAGCAAGCATATGAAATATTGCCGGAACAACCGTGGACATCTTCAAGAGGTAACTAGATTGTTTCCTCCAAGGAGTGCCGGACCAACCGGGCTGTGGTGGGTATGTGGGCCTGCGGGCCGCTCCAAGCAACAGCCTGGTGGACCAAACTCTCACAAGTCAAGCCTGGCCTCGGGCCGGGCTTGGGGAGTAGAACAACTCCCAGAACCCCATCAACCAGGTATCAACCAGGTATGACAGTGCGCCACCAGAGGCTAGAAAAGTGGGGTCCAAGAGATAATCCTCGATCCTGCAGGCACAAACAGGTGAGTACGCACACAAACGTGTTAACAGGCAGTCATTCACAGTGATGGTGAGGCTGAGTCCCAACAGCCTGGTTGACCAGACGGCTAACCGGGAGGCCTGAGTCAGGAGACCGGCCTGCGGGGCCGTTGATCCCCGGAAGCCACGCAAGGTAAGGTGCCTGAGGAGTCTTTGATACCTGGTTGATACCTGAACGACATTTAATACAGAACAGCAGCCCATGCTCATCCTCTCTCTCTCTCTCTCTCTCTCTCTCTCTCTCTCTTTTCTCTGTCTCTCTCTCTTTTTCTCTGTCTGTCTCTCTCTCTCTCTCTCTCTCTCTCTCTCTCTCTCTCTCTCTCTCTCTCTCTCTCTCTCTCTCTCTCTCTCTCTCTCTCTCTCTCTCTCTCTCTTTCTCTGTCTGTCTGTCTCTCTCTCTCTCTCTCTCTCTCTCTCTCTCTCTCTCTCTCTCTCTCTCTCTCTCTCTCTCTCTCTCTCTCTCTTTCTCTGTCTGTCTGTCTGTCTCTCTCTCTCTCTCTCTCTCTCTCTTTTTATCTGTCTCTCTGTCTCTCTCTCTGTCTCTCTCTCTCTCTCTCTCTCTCTCTCTCTCTCTCTCTCTCTCTCTCTCTCTCTCTCTCTCTCTCTCTCTCTCTCTCTCTCACACGAGCCTTATCCACTTTTTAAATCGAGGAATTTCTTTATCTGTGGGAGCGATCACCGCCACCAGCCTTCAGGCCACCAGTGCAAACTACACCCAATTTCACAGCTAGGTTACCAGCTCCCGAATCCAGGCAATGGGGACTTCAAAGACCGCGCGAGTGTGTGTGTGTGTGTGTGTGTGTGTGTGTGTGTGCGTGCGTGCGTGCGTGTGTGTGTGTGTGTGTGTGTGTGTGTGTGTGTGTGCGTGCGTGCGTGTGTGTGTGTGTGTGTGTGTGTGTGTGTGTGTGTGTGTGTGTGTGTGTGTGTGTGTGTGTGTGTGTGGTGGGGAGGAGGGCAAGACTAGGGGAAGAATTGGGGTAGGAGCTGAAGAGGGATGGGGGAATAGGTAGGGGAGGTTATGGGATGGAGGTGGGGAAATGGGAGAGGGCTTGGAAGGACAGACTGAGGGCTTGAGTGGACAGACTGAGGGCATGGGAGGACAGACTGAGGGGTTTGGGAGGACAGACTGAGGGCTTGGGAGGACAGACTGAGGGGCTTGGGAGGACTGACTGAGGGCTTGGGAGGACTGACTGAGGGCTTGGCAGGACAGACTGAGGGCTTAGGTGGACAGACTGAGGGCTTGGGAGGACAGACTGAGGGCTTAGGAGGGCAGATTGAGGACTTCGGAAGATAGACTGAGGGCTTGGGTGGACAGACTGAGGGCTTGGGAGGACAGACTGTCAAGGGCTTGGGAGGACAGACTGAGGGCTTGGGAGGACAGACTGAGGGCTCGAGGAAGGACAGTGCCGCCAAGTCAGGTCGGCTGAGTCTGGCCACAAGGGCCGCCCTCCACCAATGCCGTGAGCGCCTTGTTCTTAATGACCCGAAGTACACGCGGCCGACACATGTTAGGGTGAATCTGATAAGACCGAACAAGGGAAGAAGGGAAAGGGCGTGGTGGAGAGGCGGGAGATGAAGGGTGACAGCGGCCCAGCTGTGACATCATTCCAGGGAGGAGTTATAGAAATAGTGTGGCTTTTCACAATAGAGATTAGTAGGCCTGGGAGAGGCTTACTAGAAACATACAAATTAAGGAAATTAATTCAGATTTAGAAGAACTAAGAAATCCCCAGAGACCTGAAAGCTGCAGTATTAAAAGCTATGACAAGTTTTATAATAGGTATGTGTATGGTCAGCACAGTAACCGGACCAGGCAATGTGATGTAGTCATTGTGGTAATTCACCTTGGCTATAGACACATCTGGCAGGTTAGTGAGGCTGAGCCACTACCAGAATACTCAGATTGTAAACTCTGTGATAAACCTTTAATGCATTCACTAGAACACTATATTGTTGAATGTAAAACCGTAAAGGACTTTAGACCTCCTGGCCTCTTGTACCACCAACTGTGTAACTATTTTATTGACTAAGGTGTTCTGGACGACATCCTAACAATTTATCCTAAATTTGCTTGTCCATTTTAAAGAATGAAGAACAATTTTTATTTATATTACTTCTAAGCTGCATCACTTATGAACCCATCCCTGCCCTTGTGTGGCAGTGCACAGTAGAAAGTTATATTTACATATTCATACATTGAACCATGTATACAGTCTAATGTAGTTGATTGTAACCATGATATATATGTGCTTCAGCCTACAGTTTAGACTTATTGTCTTGTGTATGACCCTCTGTCCTGCGTGACAGTGAATACCACCATTATCCTCACTTTAATAAGACTTTATCAAAATCCTCAGATTAGGCAAAATTGTAATTAATTTTGTCAATAAAGATGTTAATAATAATACAAACTAATCTGAGAATTGAGAATTTTCATTGTGAGGATGTTTCTGTGTATTCTTCAAGTGGGGTGAGGTGTTTGTAGAGCTAACTTCAGGTTCCAGTTACTTACTCCTGTGTATATTGCTTTATTGACAGTTGCAGTGTAGCTATATACTGAGTGTGCGTGAGTGAGTGCGTGCGTGCGTGCGTAGAATTTACCTAGTTACTTAGTCTAATAATGAGAGAGTGTGCGAACATGTGTTATTTTGTGGTAAAGTTCGCAGGCTTCCCCAGTGCCACCTGCTTGATATCTGCTTGCTATCAAAGCCACCTGTTCCAAGCCTTTTCACGATATCGTCGATATACACTGTCTTGTGACCTTAATACTCGTCTAATACCTGCGCGGCACAGACAGGGATGACCTTACAAGCACATTGCATGCAACACGGACATTCAGTATAGTGACGTGTTGCAACATCTTTGTTTTTTGTTTTACACACAGGTAGGTAAAGAGTGAGAGGGTCAGACGCCTGCTAGCAGGCTCACAACTTTCCCTTGCCATCTCTTTCCTGCTTGATACCTGCATGATGGGGTTCTGGGAGTTCTTCTACTCCCCAGGCCCGGCCCGAGGCCAGGCTTGACTTGTGAGAACTTGGTCCACCAGGACCAAGTTTTCGTCTTAAACCCTAATCTACTATGGTTATAGTAGATTAGGGTTTATAGACTACTAAAATCTACTATGTTCCCTATAATGACATCGGGGTTTGGCCTGGTGCTGGAATCAAGGCCTATCCACCACTGGAAAGTTAAAACCAATGAATAAGTATACTTTACATAGTCCAGAACTAAACTCTCTGGTTTATATGTGTGTATGTATATATATGCCTTGAAATGGGGGTATATATATATACCTTTCGGTGTCTATATACCCCTTACAACCAGCTAAACAGCGGCTGAACACTTCAGGATCGGTGTATAATCGATTCACACTGCACAAGGCATGTTAACCGCTCCAAGCAACAGCCTGGTGGACCAAACTCTCACAAGTCGAGCCTGGCCTCGGGCTTGGGGAGTAGAAGAACTCCCAGAACCCCATCAACCAGGTATCAACCAGGTAACCCGGCCAGCAATCTCTGGCTAGGAGTGAGACGACCGTCCTCACCTCACAGCCAGCCAGCCACACACGGCCTGGCGTGTCGAGGCGCTGACAACACGTGCTGGCGATTGACGGATGAAGACAGCGTGTCCCCTTGTGTGGTGAGGCAGGTTGGCGTCGACGAAGCAAGATAACAAGGGGGTGTGGGGAGGTGATAGGGGAAAGAGGGAGGGAGATGGGGATGAGTGGGGACAAAAGAGGGTGCCGAGAGGGGGAAACGGAGCGGAAAGAGTGAGTAAAATTGGAGTACAATAGGTAAGGGGTTGGAATAAAGCAAGGGGTGAAGGGGAGAAGGGAGGGCAGCAGGAGATAAACAGCAACATTCGCTGAGTGCAGGATGGGAGGGGTGGAGGGTGCTGGGCAGGTTGGGCAGGTGGGGTGGAGTGGAAGGGGACGACAACAAATAGAAAGGCGCAAAGTGTGAGGGGAGGAAAAAGGGGAGGGGGAGAAAGGGGAGGAAATTGAGGTAAGAATGGGGGAGGTGAGAGTGGCGCACCCTAACGATTGGCTGAACAATAGTACACACTTACGAGAATGGTTGCTCTCTCTCTCTCTCTCTCTCTCCCTCTCCCTCTCTCTCTCTCTCTCTCTCTCTCTCTCTCTCTCTCTCTCCCCCTCTCTCTCTCTCTCTCTCTCCCCCCCCTCTCTCTCTCTCTCTCCCCCCCCTCTCTCTCTCTCTCTCTCTCTCTCTCTCTCTCTCTCTCTCTCTCTCTCTCTCTCTCTCTCTCTCTCTCTCTCTCTCTCTCTCTCCCCCTCTCTCTCTCTCTCTCTCTCTCTCTCTCTCTCTCTCTCTCTCTCTCTCTCTCTCTCTCTCTCTCCCCCCCCCCTCTCTCTCTCTCTCTCTCCCTCTCCCCCCTCTCTCTCTCTCTCTCTCTCTCTCTCTCTCTCTCTCTCTCTCTCTCTCTCTCTCTCTCTCTCTCTCTCAATCTCTCCCTCTTTGTACATGTTTCTGTCTCACTGAATCCGCCACTCGCACGCAAATGGTTCGAAAACAATAACAAACCACGTACAACAAAAGACCACAGCCGGAAACTGAAAAAAAACACATTAAACACGCTGCGTGACGACGTTTCGGTCCATCTAGCTTTCGGCCACTGACTCCAGAGGGACGCATTTCGTGAGTGGCGGATCATGCCTGTGTGTCCACTCATTCCAAGTGTCTGTATAATGCATAACAACATGCAGCAAGTTATATAGGACCTCCCTTGTTGGTCCTATATAGGACCGACAAGAATGAGAGGAGAGGATGAACCAGCTAAGCTTGATCTGATATTTACCCTAAATGAGTCGGATATAAGGGAAGTTAAGATGGAAGCGCCCTTGGGAATGAGTGATCACAGTGTATTGATCTTTGAGTACCTGGTAGAGCTAGGAATTATCTCCCCCCGAAAAAAACTAGGAAACAAAAGGCTGGCATACCGAAAGGGGAATTATAAGGAGATGAGAAGTTTCCTAATACCATGGGACACAGACCTCAGAACTAAGTCTGTACAAGACATGATGGGCTATGTCACCCAAAAGTGTCAGGAGGCAGTAAACAGGTTCATCCCGGCCCAAAAAGAAAAATCCGAGAAGCAAAAGAAGAATCCATGGTTTAATAGGGCATGTATGGAAGCAAAGGAAATGAACAAACGGGCGTGAAGGAACTTCCGAAATAACAGGAGACCAGAAAGCAGAGAGAGATACCAGAGAACCAGGAATGAGTACGTCAGGGTGAGAAAAGAAGCTGAGAAAAATAGTGAAAATGAAATAGCCAAGACCGAACCAAAGCCACTTAATGACACTTAAAACAGGCGAGGACAGGTATACAAAGAACACAAAGAGGTGTGTGAAGAACTCAGCAAGAGGTTCCAGGAGGTCTTCACAATAGAACAAGGTGAATCACTGCACTAAGAGAGGGGGCAGTAAACCAGGCGGCCTTGGAGGGTTCGAAATTACGAGAGATGAGGTCAAGAAACACCTGTTGGATCTGGATGTTAGAAAGGCTGTTGGTCCAGATGGGATCTCACCATGGGTACTGAAAGAGTGTGCAGAGGCACTTTGCTTGCCACTCTCCATAGTGTATGGTAAGTCACTGGAGACGGGAGACCTACCAGAAATATGGAAGACTGCTAATGTAGTCCCAATATACAAAAAGGGCGACAGACAAGAGGCACTGAACTACAGGCCAGTGTCCTTGACTTGTATACCATGCAAGGTGATGGAGAAGATTGTGAGAAAAAACCTGGTAACACATCTGGAGAGAAGAGACTTCGTGACAACCCATCAACATGGGTTCAGGGAGGGTAGATCTTGCCTTACAGGCTTAATAGACTTCTACGACCAGGTGACAAAGATTAGGCAAGAAAGAGAGGGCTGGGCGGACTGCATTTTCTTGGACTGTCTAAAAGCCTTTGACAGAGTACCTCATAAGAGGCTGGAGCATAAGGTGGAGAGAGACAGGTGGGAGTGACTGGTAAGGTGCTCCAGTGGATAAGGGAGTACCTAAGCATTAGGAAGCAGAGAGTTACAGTGAGGGGTGAGACCTCAGATTGGCGTGAAGTCACCAGTGGAGTCCCACAGGGCTCTGTACTCCGAACTATCCTGTTTCTGATATACATAAATGATTTCCCGGAGGGTATAGACTCATCTCTGTCAATATTTGCTGACGATGCCAAAATTATGAGAAGGATTAAGACAGAGGAGGACAGTTTGAGGCTTCAAAAAGATCTGGACAAACTGAAGGAATGGTCGAACAAATGGTTGTTGGAGTTTAACCCAAGCAAATGTAATGTAATGAAGATAGGTGTAGGGAGCAGGAGACCAGATACAAGGTATTATTTGGGAGATGAAATTCTTCAAGAGTCAGAGAGAGAGAAAGACCTGAGGGTTGATATCACGCCAGACCTGTCCCCTGAAGCCCATATCAAGAGGATAACATCAGCGGCATATGCCAGGTTGGCCAACATATGAACGGCCTTTAGAAACTTGTGTAAGGAATCATTCAGAACTTTGTATACCACATATGTCAGACCAATCTTGGAGTATGCAGCCCCAGCATGAAGTCCATATCCTGTCAAACATAAGACTAAACTGGAAAAAGTTCAAAGGTTTGCCACCAAATTAGTACCCGAACTGAGAGGTATGAGCTATGAGGAGAGACTACGGGAAGTAAACCTCACGTCGCTGGAAGACAGAAGAGTTAGGGGGACATGATCACCACATACAAGATTCTCAAAGGAATTAATATGGTAGATAAGGACATGCTATTTAACACAAGGGGCAAACGCACTAGGGGACACAGGTAGAAACTGAGTGCCCAAATGAGCCACAGAGATATTAGAAAGAACTTTTTTAGTGTCAGAGTGGTTGACAAATGGAATGCATTAGGAAGTAATGTGGTGGAGGCTGACTCCATACACAGTTTCAAATGTAGATATGATAGAGCCCAGTAGGCTAAGGAACCTGTACACCTGTTGATTGACGGTTGAGAGGCGGGACCAAAGAGCCAGAGCTCAACCCCCGCAAGCACAAATAGGTGAGTACACTAAACTTAGCGAACACTCGTGTTGCTAAGACCACCCTCCTCCAAGACTAAGATCACCCTCCTCCAAGACTAAGATCACCCTCCTCCAAGACTAAGATCACCCTCCTCCAAGACTAAGATCACCCTCCTCCAAGACTAAGATCACCCTCCTCCAAGACTAAGATCACCCTCCTCCAAGACTAAGATCACCCTCCTCCAAGACTAAGACCACCCTCCTCCAAGACTAAGACCACCCTCCTCCAAGACTAAGACCACCCTCCTCCAAGACTAAGATCACCCTCCTCCAAGACTAAGACCACCCTCCTCCAAGACTAAGATCACCCTCCTCCAAGACTAAGACCACCCTCCTCCAAGGCTAAGACCACCCTCCTCCAAGACTAAGATCACCCTCCTCCAAGACTAAGATCACCCTCCTCCAAGACTAAGACCACCCTCCTCCAAGACTAAGACCACCCTCCTCCAAGACTAAGATCACCCTCCTCCAAGACTAAGACCACCCTCCTTCAAGACTAAGACCACCCTCCTCCAAGACTAAGATCACCCTCCTCCAAGACTCAGACCACCCTCCTCCAAGGCTAAGACCACCCTCCTCCAAGACTAAGATCACCCTCCTCCAAGACTAAGATCACCCTCCTCCAAGACTAAGATCACCCTCCAAGACAAAGACCACCCTCCTCCAAGGCCAGGCACTTGGGAGGGTGTATGAGGATGTCCTTGAGGACACGGGGAGTGGACACGGGGGCCTGGCCGGGACACGGGTGGCGGGACTGATGGCTGGACATTCAACATTGTAATGTGAGCGGCCCGGGTCTCCTGCTCCCTGGGTTTACACACATTAATTGCTCGGGTCCTGGCAATTACTACCTGTCTGGTTGACGTTCTGTGCTCGCTCTCTCGCTCTTCAGAGAGAGAGCGAGAGAGTGAGAGAGAGAGAGAGAGAGAGAGAGAGAGAGAGAGAGAGAGAGAGAGAGAGAGAGAGAGAGAGAGAGAGAGAGAGAGAGAGAGAGAGAGAGAGAGAGAGAGAAAGTGTGTGTGTGTGTGTGTGTGTGTGTGTGTGTGTGTGTGTGTGTGTGTGTGTGTGTGTGTGTGTGTGTGTGTGTGTGTGTGTGTACTCACCTAGTTGTACTCACCTAGTTGTGCTTGCGGGGGTTGAGCTCTGGCTCTTTGGTCCCGCCTCTCAACCGTGCATCAGAGGGCAGATTTGATTGTGTTTTGTACCCTGAATTATGTTTAAGATCCTCATTTTTGCCGTACCTGAGTACCTGGAATGTGTGTGTGTGTGTGTGTGTGTGTGTGTGTGTGTGTGTGTGTGTGTGTGTGTGTGTGTGTGTGTGTGTGTGTGTGTGTGTGTGTGTGTGTGTGTGTGTATTCACCTATTTGTGTTTGCGGGGATTGAGCTCTGGCTCTTTGGACCCTCCTCTCAACTGTCAATCAACTTTCCCCCCCACACACACACAGGAAGCAGCCCATGGCAGCTGTCTAACTCCCAGGTACCTATTTACTGCTAGCTGAACGGGTGCACCAGGGTGAAAGAAACTCTGCCCAATTGTTTCCGCCTCCGCCTGTAACAAGAGAGCAGTACATAGTACAACATGAACATCATAACAGCATGAACAAGCCACGTGGAGGATGAACAACCCACAGTCGCCAGTCAGGCGGCGACAGACAATGTAAAAGTTACACCTCTGTACAAGTTAGCCATAGAGTCAGGTCAACGGTCATCGAATCACGAGGAGGTCAGAGTTGATGCCGTCATGATAATCTTCAGGGATTAACCCCTAAACATCAAATGCAAAACACTCAT